>NC_079362.1:42647613-42677613 GCF_029582105.1 Oenanthe melanoleuca
TGTAAAGTGCCAAAAACTTAGAAGGCACCTTGGCTAACATTAAAACTCTTCTGTATTTTCTTGATACAAAGTTAATCTCAGTGAAGAGGTATACTTTAAAAAACAATACTATTATATGTACATTTGCATTTTTTGTGCTTTTTTCCCAGCATGTCAATTGCAAGAAGAAATCTCAAGTCTGTAGCCCAAATGTTTTAAAGCCTCGTGTTATTTTTTTCATCTATTTAGTAACATAGATGTTTCATTTTAAATACATTCCAGTTGCCTACATCCCAGCAAAACTTTGTTGCAAGCCATCAGTCATTTATAGTTACCCTGCAAAAATTCATGTCTTTACACAGCTACTGGCTGCCTAAGATTTTCCTCCATTCTCTTTTTATCTTCTTCAAGTATCTTTTAATTTATCTTGTTGGAATTCTTTCCTAAATATTCGAGGTTTCAGAAGCATGAGTGAAGTTCTCTGTTGTAGTTTAATAATTTATTTGCAGTTTCAGTGTTGGTGTCTCCTGCTAGGCAGCTGAGGTGCTATATCAGTGCATAGATTACAAAGTGCAGTAACTTATCCTCAGATAGATGTGAGAACAAATTAAAAACAATATTATTAACCCTCTTGCTTTTAAAAGCAAAATTCTTTTCACTGTTTTATTTAAATAATTTCCATGTATTTTTAGTGAGGAAACAAATTTGGAAGTTCCACCTGTTGATTTTGTCGGAGGATCGTGCTGTTGTCAGACTCCTGAATGACAGAGAAGTTATGCTGATAGGAATACCATAATGAAAATGGGTGAAGGCCTGATTATTTGCAATTTCCTTCTTTTTCACATAGTTTTTATTTCTCAGACATTTCAGCACTGTTATCCCATCATTGTTAGGCATTTGCAGGTTGTTTAATTACAAAAAATTGATAGTATGAAATAGTTGGCATTTGCTAGATCCCTAAGCTGCCTTTGATTGATTCTTTGTAATAATGTTTTACCCCCATTCTGTGTTTACATGCATTTTTGGCAGTTCCTGCAGTCACTTTGCTCACAAAAGAATTTTGTTTTGTTCTGTATTCAGTTATGACCCCTAGTTAATGAATTTGGAAGTGGTTGGTGCTGAAATACATTTGCTGGAACAGCCTTTAGACTGCAGAATGTATTCTTCCCTAGCAGTGAAGCCTTACAAATTAGCATGCAGTGCTAATTAAACATCAATATTTAAGGATACTTATTATTCTTTCAATTTTCCCAAATTTCAGCTGATGAGTTACTTTATAATCTAACCTGATCGAGAAAAAAACAACTATTTATTTTGCACTGTTTTATGGTCTTCCATGTAGCATGCATAGCTATTTGGCTTCTGGAGTTTATATAGTTTCTACTGCTTTTGTGTATCAAGTAGTATCACCAAGAATTGAATTGCAGCTTGTTCTGGCAACAGGTAGAACTGCCTCACAGTGTGGAAAGACATGATTGTTGTCTGACACAACTCATGCCTGTCTTGAGACCTGTGACAGATAAGCATATTAAGAAGAATCTTGAATTTATGGTGGTTTTTTTTGTTGTTTGGCTTTTTTCCTGACACAACTTTACTGCTAAGTGCATGCAATGTTATATATTTGTTTTGGAAGTATTTAAGTATGAGTTTCTTCCATGTGGATGCCAGCTGTTCCAAATGCAAGAATATATTTTGTTGCATTTCCAGGAAAAAAAAAAAAAAAAAAAAAAAAAAAAAAAAAAAAAAAAAAAAAAAAAAAAAAAAAAAAAAAAAAAAAATAAAAAAAACGGAAAAGGAAGTTTCTTCCCTAAATTCAAAACATGCACCTGTATCTTCTAGCCAGAACATAAAGACAAATCCCTACCTTCCTTCTGTGACATGTCATTTAGCAGACATAACCATTCCACAAATTAATTCTGAAATTGTCAATATGAGCCCACAATTGTCAAGGAGCAATTTTTGGAACTCCAGGAGAATGAGAAAGCCCGGGTATGGTGGGTTGACCACATGACTGTCCGCCCCATGAGGATGCTCTATTATTCACTTTCCCCACCTTCACAGAGGGAGAAAAACACAATGAAAGGATCATAGGATAAGAAGAGGAAGAGATTGCTCACCAATTACTGTCACAGGCAAAACAGACTCAATTTGGGGAAATCACTTTATTACCAAACACAGCAGAATTAGATAATTAATGAGAAATAAAACCAACTTTTAAAACACACTCCACGAGCCAACCCTTCTTTCTTCACAGGCTCAACTTCATTCCTGATTTGCACTACCTTCACCCTTGTTGTCACAGGCAACAACAAATGGGGGTTGTGGACCCTCTGTGCATGCTCATCACATGCTGTCTCCTTCCTTATCACTCTCTTCCCTTGCTCCAGCATGGGGTTCTTCCCATGGCAGTCAGTCCTCCGCGACCTACTCCGACACAGATCGTTGTCCTTCCCAGGCTTTAAAGCTCTTCACAAACTCCTCCAGCATGTGTACCTTCCATGTGCTACAATCCTTCAGGAACACTCCACTCCTCTAGCATGCAGGGACACAAGTCCTGCCAGGAAATCTGCTCCAGTGTGGGCTCCTGTCTCCATGAGGCCATAGGTCCTGCCAGAAGCCTGCTCAAGTGTGAGTTTCCCATGGGGTCCACCTGCTCCATCATGGGGTCCCTCCATGGGATGCAGGGGGGATCTCTGCTCCACCTCAGACCTCCACGGGCTGCAGGGGCACAGTTCCCTCACCCTGGTCTTCTTCGCAAGCTTCAGGAGAATCCCAGATCTGGTGCCTGAAGCCTGTCCTTCCCTTCCTTCTCCATTGACTTTGGTGTCTTCAGGGCAATTTCTCTCACATGTTCTCACTCCACTCTTTTGGATGCTTTTTGTGTAGCAGATTTTTTTTTTCTTCTTTCTTAAATAAGTAATTTCAAAGGCACCAGCACCACCAGTTGTTGGCTCCACCTTGGCTTGTGGCAGGTCCACCTTGTAGGTGGCATCAGTCAGACACAGAGGAACCTTCTAGTGCCTTCACTCATGCCTTTAGCCACCCTGCTATCAAAGCCTTGCCATGCAAACCAAATAAAAAGTATTAAAAATATCTTTGGCACTCTTAGATTGAAATATGTCCAATCATGTTTTAGGAATACACAGTTCTGGGGATTTCAAGTACTGCTGCATATCAATAAATTATAAATATAGGCAAATAAACATTTAGTTTTTCAGAGTTTTATTTCAACATGTTTTGTTGCTCTTTGTATATAAAATGAGATAGTATATATTTTATAGTTTAAAAATAATAATAATCATATATATGTATAAAGGATGCAGCAGAACTCTTTTGAATTAACAACTGTTATTCATATATGAAACTGAATCTAACAATACTTAAATGGAAACTTTGGAAATTTGCCATGTATATCATCTAATTCCAAGTTGAACATTTATACAACCGCGTGAATAAGTAAAACTCAATTACGGCATTAGTGACATTCATTCACCATAGCAATTTGAGCAACTTTCAGATTTGTTTTACGAAGAGAGAGTGAGTCAAAACTGAAGAAGACTTTAGCTGTTAAAAGTTGTTTGAAGCCCATTGAGCATGAACCAGACTACTGAATAATGCAGACAAGATAATGAACTGGAGACAAATGAGCCCAAGCCAGCCCCTGCTGAGTGCCAGGAGAATATGTTTATTTGGTAGATTTATTATCTTAACATCTTTTTGCAGTGACCTGCAATTTAGGGAAAAACACAAAATATTTATAATCTGTGTGTTTTTATTTGTAACTGCAGGACAATGTTACTTTATATCTGGGGCAGATGTGAGTAGTTGTTTATTAAAGATGGTAGAATCAGTTTGCTAGGTTGTTCTTTCAGGTATGTGAAAATAATTCAGAATCTGAGTAGGAATCTCCTTCCAATATGTCCTTAGACAAGCATAAAACCCAGTAATTTCTGCAAAGGTTGTGTTTTGAGACAGTCTTCCTTTCATTGAAAATCTTGCTTTATAAACATTGTTACTGTTACTTGTTTCATGTGCTACTATTCTTAAAAAGAAGTGCAGGAAAGAGTTGCTTAATACAGGACATAAGGACTTTCATACAGAATTATTATGTAACCCTATTCTTGAATTCTTAAAGTGTTAATGGAATTGGCTGCATTAAGGTTCATTCATCAGAGTATGTGCTGGGTGGAAACTCCTTCACTTTGCTCTTCAAAAGTAGAGAGTAACTAATAGTATTTTTATTCTCTTTTTTATTAAATTCCACTTCAGTGATACATTATTTGGAAAATGAAATATAGAATTTTAAACATATAATTGCTTGCATATATTTATATAGTTATAGAGCACATAATAAAACACTGAAAAGCATAAAGGCATTTCAGATTCAAATGTCAGTTCCATATTTTTTTCTTTTAACTCCATGAACTGCATAATGCCCACTGCTTTATAGTATTTTCCACTCTCAGGCAGCTTCTAGGTGTACACCGTCTTCTTCTCCATTTCCCACAAATGCATCCTTCCCAGCAGTGGGACTTCTGGCCAAACAAAAAAAATGCAGTTAGACGTTTTACTAATTAATGGTTCATTAGCAAGAGAGCTGGTCATGAAGGTCTTGAATGGGTCCAAGAGATAAGTTTTCCTCACATTCCACTGGACACGGAATCATATTTCCATGAGCATACGAGATTAGGCCCAGGATTTTATATTGTCAGAGAAAATCTGTTGCGCAGCATCTCAGTTTTTGAGAACATAATTTAAATTATACTGTTTTGCAATTATATCCCTAAATCTTCTTCCCTAGGCTTAGACACAGAAATTGTGAACAAGACATATGCAAGGATTGCAATAACACCATTTTTTTTGCTATCAGTTTTTTTCTGCTGCTAACACTGAAAGAAATGGAGAATTATGTCATTTCTTCGCTACCCTTTCAACATCCAGTGAAAGCGAAAATACTTCTACAATGAGGTGACTACCTTGGTAGACAAAGGGAGAGCAGTGAAAGATTATTTACATCAACTTTAGAAAGGCGTATGACACTATCTCTTGTAGCATCTTCATAAACAAGCTGGCAAAGTACTGGCTAGCAGAGTGGACAGTGAGACAGACTGGAAACAGGGTGAGTGGTCAGGCCCAAAATATTGTGATCACTAGTGGTTTACACAGTGGAAAATACTGGGGTCAGTACTGTTTCACATGTCATCCAAGAACTGGACAGAGTGCGCCCTTGGCAAGTTTGCAGAGGCAGCAAAGCTGGGACACTTAGCATAAACATCAGAGGGACTTTGCCATGCTGGAGAATTGGGCTGGGAATAATCTCATGATGTGCAAAAGGGGGTAAGAGAAAGATTTGCCTCTTGAGAGAAATGCACCAGGACATTCGGTGGGCTGTTCAGCTGCAAAGTATCTTTGCAGAGAAAGACCTGAGGGACAGTGGACACTGAGTTGAAGCTGATCAAACAGCCTCTGGAGCTACAATTTTCCAACTGTTTTCAGCAAATTGAGTGAGGTGGTCCCTCAGGTCAGCATGGGTGAGGTACATGTGGAGTTCTGGGTGCAGTGCTGGGCTCCCTAGTAAAGGAGAGATTCAAACATACTCAAGTAAGCCTAGTACAGGGTCTAGAAGGTGATAAAGGAACTGAAGCATCTTTCATGTGAGGAGAGATGGAGAGAGCTAGAACTGAACACTCTGGAGAGATAGGCTCAGGGAGATCTTAAACGTGTGTAAATAACATATGGGAAAGAATGAACAAGAGGGAGCTAGGCTCCTTTTGTTGCTGCCCACTAACAAAAAAAAATACTATAGGCACAAATTTTAAAAAACTTGAGGTTTCTTCTGAACATAAAAATATTTTTATGTTATGAGGATGGCCAAACACCAGTAGAGTTTTCCTTGAGAGGATGTGGAGTTTTCTTTGTGAAGATATTCGAAAAACACCTGGCCTCAGTCCTGGACAAAAAGCTGTTGATAACAATAGTTGAGCAGTAGGTTCCAAGAGATGATCTCGGGAAGTCCTTCTCTGCCTTAATGGTTCTTTGATTCTGGCAGTTTTTGGGAAAAGAGAGAACAGTATGCTTTTTTCCTTGCTTATATGCAGTGAGTGTGCTGCTGGTTTTTTGTATACTAAATTCTCTGGGTAGTGGTCATATAGGTATTTATGAGGCCTGGTTTGGTGGTAGGAAGGAGGGAAGGAGAGAAGAACAAGGAAAAGGAAGATGTCTTTTGAGTTCATTCTTTGTTTATTCTGCACAGGGCTGTCACCAGTTTTTATTAATATGACACACATTTCACTTAATTAATGGCATTTAAGAAGTTCCTATGAGCCTGTACATACTGAACAATTAATACATTTTAATATCCAAATGAAAAAGTGTTATTTTATCTGTCACTTAATGTGTATTCATAAATAATCATGCATACAAACATATTAAATCATGGAGAACAGTAATGAGTAATTTTCAAGTCCTGGCAACCAGCAGGATTCAATTGGAATATACTGTTTGGCCTACTTGGCCTTATTAAAACTTTCAAAGAAGGGGCAGCATGTCCTTTTTAATCTGTTTCTCAATGAACAGTAGTAAATAAATGAACATGAGATTGGTGGGTATGACAAATTAATATGCACACTGACAACTTATAAACACAGCATTGGTTAGGGAATTACTATATGAATATATACAAGCAATTACATGTTTTAAATTATTTATTTAATTTTCTAAATAATATACCACCAAAGTGGAAATTGATAAAAAAAGAGAATACAAATACAATATTATATCAACTTTTTACTGAACTTATTAAGTGGAGGGCCTCTTAATGAGGAAATTAATGAATGAAGCAGTTCATTATGGCTAAGCATTCTTTGTTGTTGTTAAGAATTTGCTGGCATAGACCTGTTATAGTCAGTTTAATTATGATTAATATCTTATCTTGAATTCCATCTCCATTCAGATCTGAGAAACAAATGCAAACTCTATTACATGATCAAAGTTCATAAAATAGGGTAAGCTGCTGATGACCTTATATTTTATTCATTTTCACATTCATATTTATCAGTTTTATAAGAACTAATGTGAACCTTTCAATAGTTTTAAAACATACATTTATTCATGGTATGATATACAATCTCTTTTCTTCTTAGAAGCAGGATCCTCTGTTCAAGACGAACAGCTTTATTACTTTTTTTCAAATGCAGGAACTACTATTTATTATCAATTTAAATAAAGATAATCTACTCTAAGATTTACTCCAAGTAAGACTTACTAGACTGTCTAATTTAAATTTATTTTATTTAGCCAAAGGACTCATAAACATCAGTGCAAATTGTACTTCAGATGTAATCAAGGTTTAATCTGTCTGTTCTGTGGATTTTTTTTCTATTTTTGTGTCCATGAATTGATGAATGGGAAGTATTTTTAATTAGTTTGTGTTTCTAAGGGTCTGTAAGTAATAGTTGGCCCACAATTTCCAGTATTTGACAGTATATGGAATCAATAAAGTCTCATCCACTGATGAGCTAATAGTTCAATCTAAAATAGTTCCCATACTGTCTTTGCCTGTGTGGTACTGGTTACGTTAATATTATCATTTAATTCTCTAATTTCCTTCACAAAATACCTTAAAAAATTGTGCAGACTCTCCATCTGTAATTCCTCTTTCCATTAAGCCTTCACCTTTCTAGAGAATTGTAAGTCTCAAAAGAATGAAATCTCTTTGGCTTTCATTAAACATGAAATTGAGAGAATTGGATGGTTTGTTATAACTGAAAGAAAAATTTGAGTCCACATATGAGTCATGGGCTCTAGAGAATGTAGAAAGCAAATCTGTAGTGTCCCAGCTTCAGTGCTTCCATTGCTCACACAAAACTTTGTTTTCTTTTGCAGAGTTACAGAACAAATTGTTTTGCCATTCCTACAAAATCAACATATAGGATGATTTGAAAACAAAAACCCAAAAAAATTTCACCTAGATCTCTTATGTATTAATATTAGCCAACAGTAATATGCAGATAAAAATACAGTCTTGACGAACTTTTATAAGAGCCAGATTCTAAGGGGAATTGGGATCTGCAACTTCTTTTCTATGTAATTTGTAATAATTCTTAAGATGTTATCAAAATTAAAATAGTGAATCCATACTATACATCCACTTTAACTAGAATGTCCTTTTCATATCATTATTTGAGGATAGGGACTTGACCTATCCAATTTAAAATTACCTAAATTTACCTACATTGGGAAAATTTTATTGATCAGAATTACTTGTGCTGTGCTTTATTGGTTTTGTGATGTGCTCTTCAACACCAAAATGTTGTGAGTTCAGTTCAACTTGTCTCAACTGTGTTGGGAACCAAAATCTGCTGAAGTCCTTTAAATCATTCTCTAGTGTGTGGGTTTTTTTCCCAGAAGTGAAGAATTTAGATTTTCCTAACCATTTGAAAAACATCTTGTTCCATTTCAGATACCTACTATAACTAGAAACACAGCTATCTCATCAATGTATAAATCTGTGAAGCCAAAGTAATCTGTACTGACATTTTAATTGTTACTTCCTGTAGGTATTTGGGGTCGTATCTTTAAAAACATGTGATGTAGATAACCATTATGTCTTTCAGCAGTCTCCACTACTGACTTCATGAGTCTGCCCTTTTGAAAAGCACCCTCTATCATATTTATGATGTTGTCTTACTTAAAATGGGTATTAATCTAAGTCTGCTGAAGGCTTTATTGTGACTGTCCCAGCAGTGGATTCCATAGGGACAACATTGGTTTGACCAATGATTTCTGTGTTTTATTGCTGTCTTTGAAACTCCTTTCCATTCTCTCACACTCCGCTCGCTTTCTTTCTTTCTTTCTTCCTTTCTTCCTTTCTTTCTTCCTTCCTTCCTTCCTTCCTTTCTTTCTTTCTTTCTTTCTTTCTTTCTTTCTTTCTTTCTTTCTTTCTTTCTTTCTTTCTTTCTTTTTCTTTCTTCCTTTCTTCCTTCTTTCCTTTCTTTCTTTCTTTCTTTCTTTCTTTCTTTCTTTCTTTCTTTCTTTCTTTCTTTCTTTCTTTCTTTCTTTCTTTCTTCTCTCTCTCTCTTTCTTTTTCTTTCTTTCTTTCTTTCTCTCTCTTTCTTTTCTTTTCTTTTCTTTTCTTTTCTTTTCTTTTCTTTTCTTTTCTTTTCTTTTCTTTTCTTTTCTTTTCTTTTCTTTTCTTTTCTTTTCTTTTCTTTTCTTTTCTTTTCTTTTCTTTTCTTTTCTTTTCTTTTCTTTTCTTTTCTTTTCTTTTCTTTTCTTTTCTTTTCTTTTCTTTTCTTTTCTTTCTTTCTTTTCTTTCTTTCCTTTTTCTTTCTTTTCTTTCTTCCCCTTCCCCTCTTTCTTCCCCTCTTTAATTTCTTTTTTCCCTCTTTCTTTCCTTCTTTCTTTCCTTCTTTCCCTCTTTTCTTCTTTCCCTCTTTGTCCTCCCATTATATCAAACCTCAAACCTTTCTTTGCTTACTCTTTTCCCTGCAGTATTCCCATTTATTTTCACTCCACAAGCACAGATATTAATTGGATTTCAACTTCCCAATTATTCCTGGTCACAAGTATATCTCCCTGCCTGTGAAAACTCTTCCTTACCTGCATTCATGTTGCCTGTAAAACTCAGTTTGGCAAATTTTGTTTATGGCGGTTTTTTATCAGTTTTAATTTTACATTTTTTTAATATATATTATTCCCATTCTGATCTCTATATATAGGTAACAGACTCTTCAGATCAAGGCTATATCAGGTATCCAGTTGTCATTATTCATCCTATTGATAGAATCATTTTAATGATAAAGTAACTTAACTATCTAATCACATCATCACCACTCTGTTTTTATGGAAATATGATTAACATTATGCTAAGAAGCATTTTCAAAAGATAAACAAACATCATTAGTGCATGCATCTTTATTCTGTTTGTAAGATGTATGATCCCTTCTTTGTAATTATGTAATTATGTAAAAAAATTCTTGCTCTAACGTTAGTCATGGACAGTTCAGAAAAGAAGCAGTCCTAAGGGTGACTGCAAGTCACCAAGAAATATTTTCCTGAAATCAAATTCTGAAAACATTCACTTTAGCCATTTAAAACTCGACGAGGTAGGCATGAGCTGCCATGATCTGTAAAGATCATGTGTTCACTTTCATTGTAAAGATCTGTGTTTACTTTCATTGATGACATTGTGTACGATATTTTGTCCTCAAATAAATGGCTTTAAAAGATCATGCATCAACATTCTGAAAAGTCTAGATTACCCTTAGTGATCTAGTACTGACCTACTGTGTGACTGGATAGAAGGACAGAGATAAATGAGTCTAAAAGGAGGTTCCAGCAGCTATAGCTGCAGAGGTGAGTGTTGTCTTGGCAGAACTGTTGGAAGTGATAATTCCTCTGTGCTCCAGTGGTATACTCATACTTGGATGTAGGTGACTTTTCTTGTCATAAATAAGTAGCACAAAGGGAGAAAAATATAATTGGATAACTGCAGCCTAAATTTTCAGTCCTCACCCAAATAGGCTACTCATTTTCTGCTCAATATTTACTGGTATTATGACTTATCTCTGCATCTCTATTTATCTCTGTATATGCTGAAAGAAAATGAGCATGGAGCAAGGTATGAAAAGGTGTAATTATTTCAGCTTATATTTAAATATAAATAGGTAGGATTGCTTCAGAGAAAATTGTATATGCCTGGGTCAGGTGACAGAATCCAGAGCCCTTGATTTAGCTGTCTGGAATCCGCACAGAAAATACTTGCTTTATCATGGGATACATCTAAGTCCGTCAGTAGGATAATTAACACAGCCAGTATTGACTGAGTGTCAAACTCCATTTCTTTGTTCTGTGGCTGAAGGGGGTGTGAATCCTGGTTTCCAGCAGCTCCATGATACAGCATTCACTCAGGCTGCACAAGACATGGCTTGATTCCTGTTTAAGGCAAGTGAAATATCTCTTCTTCATGTAATATGCTATTAATTAGCTGTCCGCTGCTACGTATAGCACTGAGATGTTCCCTAGGTGACTAAAATTCTGTTGGCTAGGAATTAGGCCAGCCAGATGAAGGGACACAGCAAAGTGCTCAGTACTAACACTTTCCATCTTTAAGGACTTTGCTCCTTTTTTGTGTGTGCATAGAAACTGTAGCCCGAAACCTCTTCCCCACTGCACAAAAGATTTCCAAACTGGGTTATATTGTTAACAACATCTCCTAGCAGCCAGGGCATGTGGCACAAACAAATAACCTTGTTGAGGCCAAGAAAAAAGCGACAGTTTTGCCCATTAGGAGGGAAAGGAGGCAGTCTGTGGAGACACTAGCAGTTTCCAGTTTTGCTGCTGTACTCAGAGGAAAATTCAGCAGACAGGATGTTGTCTGCCATTCCCTGGACGGCCATCCATGTGTGACAGAGTGCAGACTGTGGACCACTCTGAAGTGGTCCCCAGCCACTAGCAGCGCAGGTATTGTATTGTTACAGTACCTGCATAAATTCTGATTCTACAATTTGATCAAATTCTCTCATGAAATCACATGAATTAATTAAATAAACCAGCTTTCTATATAGTGTATTTATACTGTTTTCTTAACATGATGCTGGGTAGTTTAATGAACGAGTATAAAGCTGATACTACTGCTTTCTTATACCTACTGAGAAGGGATAGTTATAATCCTTATTCTGAGTGGTTAATCTAATTAAATATGGTAAATCCCTAGGCAATTGTGACTATGTGTCAGAAATGCAGCAGCATTTGAGCAGTTCTGCATGTAGAATTGGCAGGTCTACAATTTTTCACCAAACAAGAGACTGATCCAGCTCCTGGTGAAGTCAGTGGGACTAATGTCAATACAAACAACAGCAGAGACATGACATTTCCTTGTTCAGAATTTAATTTATTCTGACTATTGTAAGGAGTTTCTTTAACCTTCTGTTCCAAAAGTCTTGGAATCACTGGCATAGACTGGCACAAATTGTACAGTGCTCCAATATAAATTTTTATATCTAAAACCACAGCAGAAAAAAAAATTACAGGAAGTGACATAGCATAGAGTGTAGGTTGTATTTAGACAGCTATTTTAGGCACATGGGGTTTTTGTTCATTTGGAGTTTTTTGGTTTTTTTGGGTGGGGATTTTATTTTGGTTGGTTGCAGGGGTATGGTGGTTGTTTGTCCTAGTCTTTCCTCATTGTTCAATATTTGTTTTATAATCATCAGAAAGGTAGTTGTGGAAGTCAATAATGTTTCTCATGGAGATGCAATCAGAATCATAACCCACTAATAAACGTAAATAAGAGTATAACTCTTGTTAACCTCACACTAGAAAGCAGAAAAAAAAATAAAGAATGTGTCTCTTGAAATAAAGTTTACTAGCCATAAGAGACACTGTAAAATGGGAAATAATGTGTAATTGTGTCATGGATAGGAGACTATAGATAACATTTATTGTGCTGTGATATAAAATGGATGTCAAGCACTGGAAAAAAGAAGAGTTATATGAAAAATTAAGATTTTCTCAAACTAATTAATTGTCTCAAACTAATTAACTGTCAGTGTGGAGCTTTAAACACATCATTAAAATAGATTTTTTGGAACTGTAATAGTGAGAAGTAGTAGTGGAAGCAGTAGTATAAAAATTCCAGTAATTTTAATGGAAAATAAGAAATAAGTCTTAGATTTGTTGTTATAAATAAGGTCAGAACTTTGACAGTTCATACTTTCAAAAGGAAAAATAAAAGATTTGGGGTTGTGGGAGAGACAGAAGTTTTAAATTTTGAATGGCTTGAATTAACAGTACTTTGCTTTGGACTAAGTGTATTTTATGAAACAGGCACAATGCCTTAGGGCAACAAACAATATGTGAATTTTATCCTCTATATTGTATTTTGATTAAAGTGGAAGAACAAATTGTTCTGGTTTTGGATCATGGCAGTGATCACTATCTTAATATCTCTTCATCAGGAAGGTATGTATATTTTACTTTTGGATTATCCTGTTTTTCTTCTAGTCAATCCTTTCCTTTAGTGAATCCTTGAAACAAAAAGTAATTTTTATCTTGAAAAGGTGTTTCATCTCACGATTTGTGTTTCTGCAGTACAATCCCACTGTCCACACACAGAGTTTGATTTTCTTAGGATATGTACAAAATTCTACTGTTTTGATGAACTTTGATACAAAATTCCTACATTACAAAATTTGCTAGAAAATAATGTGGCTAATTTCTTTGTGGATAATTTGGGGCTAGTTGTTTTGTGAAAGACTAAATTATTTGCTTTACAAGGTAAACTATACAGAAATCATGTTTCAATCCCTCAGGTGCTCAATTTCTCTTTTAGGTAAAGGGAAGATATTCAATTACAAAGCCATTGCTCCACCAGTAACTTATGCCTGCTCATAGAATCAATTGCTATTTTTGCGGCTGTCTCCCTACTGCAGTTTCAAGAGCAAGGTTTTGGAAATGTTGTTTATCTTCACCAGCTTAATTCACATCAGATAGTCTTCATGCTGCAAGCATTCTTCCATACCACCTTCTCAGGATTTGTTATTTTAACTTAAGACAACTGTTCTACATTGAAAGCAAATACAAAATATCATTTTCATGTTTGCTTTTTCCATCATGCATCTCACATGATTAGCTGCTGTTAAAACAAATTATTACAAATACTCATCCTTCAAGGCAAGTGAAAAGAATAGCCTGTAACTTCAGTAGTGCCAATGGGAATATATTTGACCTCTCATCTACAATCCTGACATTGTTTAACCATATCCCACAACTAGAGAATTTCAATTATTTGTTCAGAAGAACCATTCATAATTGCCTGGTGTAAGCTTGCCTTTAGGATGCAAAGCAGAAAACAATGAAAATGCTACTCTGCTGAATTAGAACAGCAGTGCTTAAATGTATAAATTAAACAGGCCTCTTTTCACAGCTTTCTCTTTCTATTCTGAGAGGCCTCAGCCTGGTGACATCAAAGACAGGATTACGTGAGAAGATAAAAACTTGATCTAATGTCCATGTTTGAAGTCATGAAAGTCCTCTTCTCTTCAAGTCAAAATAGCCCTCCTTAAAGTATAATGAGCTCCAGTCCAGGTGCAGGAGGGGGGAAGGTTTTGGCAAGCCACTGAAGATATGTCAGAAAAGCCCAAGAGTTGTACATTAAACCGTAATCTTCCTTAATGTGCTAAGAGATTGTATGTAGGCTTTAAAAGCTTTGTCCTGTCAATTAGTTTGTTAAGTCTTCCTTGAAGAATGCTATTATGCCTGTGGCTGGATTGGCCTTAAATGAGAATTTAACCTGTTTCACCTACTTATAGGGACATCTACTTCAGGATATATGAGGAATCAAAAAGGGAGTACTAAAACACAAGGTTATCTAACAGTACACTGTGAACATATGTTATCAGTGTCTCTGCATGTAACACTCCATTTCTGATACAGCTGATACTCTGCCTATGGATTACAGAAAGATTTAAGATGTAGGGCAAAATTATAGCCTCTTTATACTTCACAACTTGTCCCTCTCTGTGAGGCAGTCTTCTTACATTCAAATATTCTCTCATGGGATGAAATTATCTTCTCTGTAGTCTCTAAAAATTGAGAATTGTAAAAATGTACCATTTCAGTGGTTCACAAAGAAGTTTTAATATGTAATCCAAAACACGTCATTAAAAGTTCATGCTCTTATAACAGTGAAAAAACTATCATGTTCTTGGACAGTCTCAGCAGGCCAAAGCAAGTACAACTGTCCAGGTTAAAATGCAAGCTGATTGCTGTAAAATTTAATGGACATCAGGTTCTAATGAAAATCTTTGCCTTTTGTAAAATGTATGACCTTGCCATGTAATCATCTCTTTGCCCTGCATTTTCAACTTTTTACACATATTCACTAACAGAAGAGGTACATAGCAGGTTTTCAGTTCATAACTATGGAGAATCATGTGCAACAAACCACATGAAAGATAAGTAATAGACCATATGTCTGATATTCACCACAGTCCCAATTCCAGCATCAGGCAGTTCACAATGGTTTTTGTCATATTCAATTCTACTCCACTATTGAAGGAAGATTTCTCATTGGTTTATTGACCCTAACTTTAAAATAATGTATCTATTATATTACTACTTTTTATTTCCCTTTTGTACATGTTTCCAGACAAAAGGCTATGTTATTGTAGAAGTATTGGAACAAATATATTTCACTTAATTTGAGTTATGATGGGAAACAGAATTCTCTTTTTCAAAAAACTGACCTTTTAGACTTTATATGTATAATCCATGTAGCTATGTATTTTTATGGCTGTAATGTAGTTTAGTTTCTTTCTTTTATACTTGTATCGAGGCACACATAATTTCTACCACCAATTCCTCAGCTCCCTGCCTGCCTTATTTTTTACTTTGTGAGATTATTTCCCCTTTCTCCTACTGAGTTTAAGTCACTAAATTCATCCTGGCCTTTTCATTTGTATAAGTTTTAAGACTGGATATTCCTATTGAATGGGGTGCTTTATTACTGCAATATTCATGTAAAGACCATCAGTAGCAGCTTCATTGAATTAGTCTCTGACAGACACAGAATGTTTCTTCATGATGTAGGACACGCAGATAAATGCTAATTCTATAGGCATAGAATAGGAATAGGTAGCATGTTAATTAGATTTCACCAGCATACAGAAACCTTTAGGATGTGTTTCCAATGGTCTTACTGCTATGACATAACACTTCTGTCAAGACAGTCTTACAGGTGAATATTTTCTTCCGGTCTGTCTTTCAGGCAGCACAGTGGCACTAAAGTCATTGGATAAGTACAAAGAAAGGTTTTCATTACTTGATGATGGTGGGAAGGCCCCTCATAGAATATTTTCAAGATGTTAGAATGAGAAAGTTTAATCCTACAAGAGGCCCTTGAGGCTTCTTTTCCCATTTGCAGCTCTGGGTGGTCCAGCTGAATCCTTTGAGATAATTAGGGTCCCCCTAAGCATATTGATGACAAAGCAATTAATGGAAATTCTTAGAATGAGGATCTGATAGAATATTTAAAAATCTCTTAGCATCCTTTACTTCTTCCATGAAACTTTCATCCCCCCCATTTTGCTGTTTTTTATCACTGCTGTGTATGGCAGCAAGAAACATCTGGTAAACAGAAAAATTGAGAATAAATAGTTGCATAACCAAAAAGAACAGGGTAGTGTCCCTTCTAGAGCCGTAAGCAGCTGCCTAAATGGGTTAGGTTCAAAGCAACAAAAATCTGACATCTATCCATGTGTCCATATCTGAGGCTGGACACTGCCATGTGCAAGCATCAGGACCTCAAGGCAGAATGAGGCAGTTCTTCCAAGGAGCCAAAGCTCCACAGCGCTTGGAAAAGGGATCAGGCTAATTAGAGACCACAGAGCTGAAAAGGCCTGATTAGTCAGCTTAGCTTAGTAAGAAAATGAAAATATTTGGCTCAGATAAGACTCAAAGGAAAGAGGAAATCTGTCTGAATTCAGACTGTCTCTGAGGCAGTGCTGGTAACCAAAGCTTATTTGCATGTGAGTGCAAGTGGATTTTATCCTTGCTTTCTTCCAAGTAGGACAGGTACCAGCAGCTACAGCAGAGTTTTATGAACACAGTGATGTATTTCATAACACAATTTTTTAGTTGTTTCCATCTATCCATTTCTGGGAATTGAATTAGGAGAAAAGTATCAAAATGAAAGGCTGTTCCCATGAGAGAGAAGAGGATCTTGCAGGTGGGGCTTGAACCAATATTTGTGAGGTTTAGATACAGTCTCTGTCTCTATAAAGTTAGGTTTTCTTTGTGTTCTCTGTCTGTAGAATATGTAAGTAGTGCCTTTTTATATTCTACAATTCTATCTAGCATGAAAAAAATCCAATTCAGTCTTGACTGGACCCCCTGATGCTCTGAATATCTAGTCTGAAAAAAATGTGCTTCACTTCTCATCTGACTTGCAAGTTCCCAAGAAATTAAAATTACAGCTTTATTTCTTTTGTTTTTCGTTTTGTTTACCTGTTCTTTTGTTATGGTGGTGCTTTTCACTAAGATACTCCAGAGTTTTCATTGTTTGGCCCGGTGGGCTAGAAAGAAGAGTTCCTCTTCACATAACAATAATATTAACAAGTTCTGGTATCTGTAGAGCAGTCTCTGAATGTCTTGGCCATATTGGGTCAAACTAATTGAATCCTTCCTTATATCCACCAAAGATGTGAATGGAAACTGCATGAATCAACACTTTATCTTAGTCTTCTGTGGCTACTGGGAGAATTATCATCTGGATGTCAGTGACCTTCTTAAATATTTAATGACAAATTTTAAAATCAAAGAAACTTGAAAAGTTAAAGCATCTTCAGCAGCAGAAACAAAGATTAATTTTGTAAGTCCTTTTCATTGTGCCGTTATTAATTTTGATGGAGTAAAACTCACTGTACACACCTTTCATCCTTTGAGAGACCATGATTTATCTCTGCACTGCTTGTGAATCTTTCTCCACTATTAAGCCAATTCATGCCCAGTTCTAATTCGCTTGACCTGTCATCTCTAAATAATATTCTAAAATTGCTTTCCAAAATTTTAAATTGAAGTATTGCATTTCATGAAGCATTGCCAATCTTTTGAACTTTCCAGATAAATGTCCAACATTCTTGCCTTAGATTATCAGTGTAGTTTTTTGGCATTTCAGATCTGGTGGTTTTCTTGTGACAGCGTTGTTGGGGAAAAAAATGTAAGGAAAGGAAAAAGGGATCCATGTAAAGAAAATTATCTTTTCTGACCTTGTAGTATTTTTGGTAACACTGATAAATGAAAAAAACTTATAGGCAATTAAGATGTTCTCACCTATATGACAGCATTGATTTACTTCAGCTTGTGCTGATACAGCTTTCTTGACTTGAACGTTTCCTTCTTAAGTGATACAGAACACTGATGCCAGACATTTTGTTTTCCTTAAATTAATTGTGCAACAGGAAATGATGCTATAATGTTCTGAATTAAAAAGGCACACAACAGTCCCAAGGCAGGGATTGTTGACATCAGAATGAAAAAGTTCAGACTGTTCTAAAAAGGAAATTTCCCCCAGAAGAGAGTGAAACCTTGGTAGAGTCTTTCAGCTACCATCTTTACAAAAATATTAGCATAAAAAAGATACGCCCTTAACAGCCTGTAGTGACAAATGCCTTTCTGCCTTCTCTTGCCATGAATTTTTAAAAAAATGCCCATTCATCACTTTTGGGAGTTCCAGAAAACTGCTGGGATGCTCAAGATACCTCTCTGATGACAATGAATCACTGCCACTAGTGTGGTCCCTTTTTCATGGCTGTCCAAACAGGGAGACAATTTTCATTTTCAGCAAATCAGAGGAATTTGGCTGAATTTAACAGTTTTCTGATTCCTACCTGGGAGAAATATATGTTTGTGATGCTTCTCAGGCACATTAAGAAAATTGAATCTATTGACAGGAGACTTAACTGAAAAAATTGTAGAGCTTCAGTGACTGAAAAATGGCATAAAATCATACCATATAACAAGAAATAGGAAATTTCATATTCTAGGAGAACTGAGAAGAAATTCACAGTCAAACTCAGAGAACACAGGTTCTGGGCTTACAATAAGAAATGAAGAAAACTCAGAGTAGTAAAAGAATAGAGCAGTAAATTTAAAAAGTACTGTGCAAGTAAGGAAGAAATGGAGGGGACAATAAGAGCACTGTATGTATGCTAAAAGTATTATGAAACCATGAGAATTTCCAGGTTTTTTTCTTGACCTTCATTCATATTCCTGCATATTAAATGAGTTTTCTGCTTTTTAGTTAGTAAAGGGAATCTTTTGAGTTGTTTGTGTCTGGCAAGTCTCCTCAGATATCTTTGTTACAAGACCTAAAGTGCATAAATTTGTGTTACTTAATTTCGCTCTATTTCAGTGTATAGTCAGAATTTGTACAAGGTTTTAGTCCCCCTCAACATAAACCGATGATTTGCCAGGCCCAATCATATCAATCCCTTTACTGAAACTCTGTTCAATACTCGGATTGTTTCACTACCTGTATTTTCACTAAAAATTAGTTACCAGAGAAAAATATTGAGTTGTTTCACAGCAGCTTGCATTTGATGCCTGCAGGTTTTATTAACCCAATTTTACACTTATATTTGTTATTCTTTCCTTTAGAATTCCTCAGCCTAGGGCATTGATGTCTGTCTATATACTTTCTCTTCATTTGTCTGGAGATTTGCAGAAGAAATATGTTGGTGACACAGAGATGCCATTACAAAACAGCAATATATTGAAATGTAAAATCTGCAGCAATATGACTTTGACCCCATATTGAAACTTTCAACATGGTTGGTTGGCTGGTTGTGGTTGGTTGGTTGGTTGGTTGGTTGGTTTTTTCCAACAAAGTTGAAATTTGGCATTTCTCATTTTTAAGAAAGCTTATAAACTGCTATAGTGTAAAGATACCATAGCCTTAGTAAGGATCTCAATTCACTTGTTACCTGTTTTACTAGTGTAATTAGTGTAACTTAACTTTGAAGTTGTTCATATTCATCCTTTTTTTTTTTTTTCTTTATCTCTGTCACAAATACTTGAGGAAGCAATAAGTTGATTCTTTTTCTAGGTCTTATGCCAACGGTCCCATTCAATTTTAAAATTTGTGTACAGTAATAATCAGTCAGCATTGTAGCACATTGCATTGCATTTTTTTCTAGGTACCAGGACAGCTTTTCATAATCAGTCAGTAATAATCAGTTTAAAAAGATGGAAGCATCTACCAGTTTCAACCATATATTTTATTATATGAAGTGCCACAATAATTTGCATGTTTACTAATCTGTTATGATACAAATTCATACCAGCCACAGTCAAAAGACCACACAGGGATTAAAAACACCCTAATTTCAAGACTTAGGAGAGGATAAATCCAAATCACACATCCCACATAACACAACAGGTTCATAAAACACAAATGGCCACTACAATTACACTAAAAAGTTTCTCTTACATTTTTTTCAGCAAATGATCATTTTCCAGTAGCAGTTCTATGGTGCAAGCAATACATGAAAATACACTTTCCTCTTTCTCTATGCACTTCTAGCCATAATTAATAATTGATTTAACTTCAAATTATTTAGGCTATCCTTGAAGGAAAACCTGAATCACACTGGGAGTTCGTTGTATAGTACACAGAATTAAAATTCTATTTTTTGGTAAATTGAAGATTGATAATAAAAAATAACATGCCTTACTCGTTGAAGACCTCTTTCTGTAATAATTTATTCACTGATGTTCTACCAAAGATTTCCCTTTTGACAGCAAGGGGCATGATTAGTTGATAAGAAATATCAAGTGGTTTTTACTTTTCCAAATGACTGCTTTAAGATGACACTGGCCTAAAAATTTGGGGCATAATTGGTCAAAATTATACCATTAATATCTATTGTTCAATAAATAAATATTGATTCAATAAATTCAATAAATATTGTTTAATAAGCAATACATTATAAAAGCAGTCCATACAGTGTGAGCTTTCTCCCAGGTCTTTTGCCTTAAAAACAGATTTTTGTGTCTCATTGCAAATGACTACCTTTTAGGCATCCATGTGAAGTCTAGAGAAATATTACAAGTTACCGTGGTATATTCTGGATGTCAAATGCAATAAAACATATCTTTTAATACTCTGTGAAACTCAGTACTAGAGCTGTCTTTTCCATTGTCAGAACTTGTTTATTTCCTCCTTCAAAAAGCTGTCTCTTTTGACTGGTCCTGTAACTAAGCAAGGAGATAGAGACAAAAGTAATACTCTGACACTTCTGCCAATGCCCACGATACTACAGATGCTTCAGACATGCACGGCATAGACTCACCACTCTTACAGTACCAGGACACAGATTGCTTCTCTGTCTTAGAGAACATTTAAATCTGTACCTGTATGCAGCCTACAATAGCAATTATCCTGGCACAATATAAAAAAGGGGTTCAGTCTCTCATGCAGAAACTTTTAAATTGTTTAAATTTATTTCACCAGAAAATAAGCAAATTATTCCAATCAATGCAGCACTGTCCTTGAAATTAGGAATTTTTACATTCCTGAGCCATTTAAAATATTTTTCATATAGAACACATGCAATTAGCCTTTGGAGTTTGAATTATTTGCAAATGCATCTCTGCTTACATCCAGTCTGCTTTCACATACTGTACACTGAAATAGCATTAAAGAATTTATTTTACTCCAAATCCTAAACTACAAATGGAAGTCACAAATCTTGATCCTATCTCTGATGAAGAACAATTGTCATAGGTGACCCTAGAAGCTCATCTGTCCTAGTATCCAGTCTCCAACAGTAAACAAATAATGCATGCTCTAAAAATAGTAGGACAGGAAAAGTATGTCACAATACTTTCTAAAGTATGTTATTAACATAGCAAATCTGAGCAAGAGATGAGTTTTTGTGGATCAGTTCTCATGATCTTTCATAATTTTTCACTTGTTCTTAAAATGCATGTAAAATTTTAACACCCTGAGCATCCTGCAACAGTTAACTCAGTATGTGCTATGTGAAGTATCCCATCTTTCTGTTTGCTTTGAACCCTTCTGAAGACTCACAGTTCGGTGTTAAGAGAAAGAATGAGCAAGTGTGCCTCAGCCTTGTTCTCCAGATCACTCATAATTCTGTAAATTTGTGTCATATATTTCTGTATATCCTTGCTTTCCATTCTGTAAGAAGCATGCAAGGCAATTGGATTGCTCCATGTACAGAAGATGCACCTTTGATTGCTCCTGATTCTCTCTGTATCCTGACAGTTTTAATGTACCTTAGGTATATTTCAGGTGTGAGAAATTTGCAGGTCTCCCTGGTGCATTTAGATTTAAAGAGAAACATGGTATTTTCTGGTATGTTCTCTGTTTCTTTTTGCCAATATTCTTTCTGTTTTCACAGCTAATGACTAATAAAACAACATTTTCTTAGTGTTACCTACCATAACTTCGCAGAAATCCAAACTTTAGGACCTAGCCTTATGTATATAAAACTAGAATTTTTTTCCCCAAGCGTTGCGGCTTGCTTATGTCAATAGTGAATTTCACTTTAATTTCAATTTTATTATCCTGTAACACAGTGTGAGTGTCTTTCAGCAACTCCCAATTTCTTGGACATTTCTTTTTGGTTAGTTTAAATTACTTAATATTAGTAAATATTTGTCACTTTCCTGACTGTAACTCTCTTTTTGCATACCACAGTTATGAATTCCTGGGACAAAACACCTGTCCCTTTGACACTCTGATTTGAAATTTTGCCATTTAATCCTGTCCTTACCTCCCTCTCTCCGCCCGTAATCTGTTTTCTCCACTGGCACTTGGACTCTGCCTTTGTAGAGATGCACCCAGACCGTGCATCTCATCTGACACTGCATGAGCCTTACATTTGTTGTTGCAGTATGACAGCTTTCTCCATGTGCCATTTTGCAGCTCCCCTTTTTTTTGATACACAGATATGGATCTGAATCCTTTTGAGTTGAAGTAATCTTGAACTTGTTTCCTTCCAGGGTTCTGGGAAGTGTGCTGTAACTATTAGGCTTTTCTTCATGGGCTGTCCCAGTGACCACATTATTTAGGCAAAGAGGCAGGCTCACTGACTCTTTAAAAAAACAAGTTGCATGCTTATATATGTCCAGAACAGAGGCCCGTAGGCTGTAATTTTTTGTCTTTATCATTAGATGTCTAAAATTTAATCTGGTTTGTCTAACTAAAGATGGTTAATCTAACCATGTATTCAGTAAAACTCCAGAAGTTGAGGTGCAATTTTACTTTTCAAAATCAAGACTATTACATATTTCCAGCACTTACAGAAAAGGCTCTATCTTAAAACAGACTTGAAGGATAATGATTTAAGATAAAGTATTACAATAAAGAGAAAAATCTATTACCACAATCAGCAGCAGCAAAATTCCAAGCAGGTTTTCTGTATCAATTTTTGTCCAGAGAGACTTCAGAATTGGATCAATGGAGTCCAGAATTTCTGTCATAACTCTGGTTGTCATAGGTATCACTGAGATCAGAGCAAATCCACTAGAACACTGCTATCACATTTAGAGCATAAGCCACATTAATTCTAAGAGTATTACTGCATATTCTTTCTTGATTTGCCTGTCCTATGAACTTAAAATACACAAAGCAATGCCTTGGTTGGGAATAGTTTCCCGTGGGTAGAAATAACAATCACTATATTAGCTAGCCACAATAAACCAGAAACGTACTGGAGAGAAATGAATGCCTTTTCTTAGGCCTCCATTTTTCTAGTAAGAAATTTTACTTCTCCACCTTTGGCAGTCTGACGATATGAAGATTAAGCTTCCTAGTCCTTGCATCTGTTTCTTCTGCTTACAAACAACTTGCCTGCACTCACTCAGAAAAGCTGCCCTTTCTGTGCAGAACACTGTACTTTAATCTGAAGACAAGCTTTTTCTGCATGAGGTGTGCTGTATAGCAGACATACAAACTCCAGTAGCTGGCACAAGGCTGTTTCCCTATTTTATTTGTCAAGTGAAAAATTTTACCTTTCACTAGTTTACACCTGCTTTTCAGATTGGAAGAAAGAGTACTATTTCATTTCTCTATCCCTTATATTATCATCTGGTTTTAAACAGCATTTGAATTGAGTTTATTTATGTATTGGGATTATTAGTTGTTAGTGCAAATTTGTGTAACTTTACAAAGGCTATGTTTAGAGATGAAGTACTTAAGAATAAGGAAAAATAGATGTATAAATGAGTTAGAAAATAACTGGAACAGTTAATTTTCCCTCCCTCTCTGATAATCTGAAATTAGCAAGTTTTAACCCCCTAAAAATTTCACTGTACAAGCTACAGAAAATATCACCATCTTTAGTTCATACAAAGTGTAGGCCACTGCACTGGGAGTCACACTAAGCCGTCTGGACACTTGAACCATGGCCTAAACTCCCCACTCCCCAAAGCCCCTGCGGTGGGGAGCACCGGCTGCGCACAGCGGCCGTGCGTGCAGAATGCTGTGCCCCCCGCCGTTCGCTGGGTGCTCCGCAAATCCCCTTGTACCCCGCCGTCCCGGCGCGGCACCCTGGCGATGGGCGAGGGCCGGGCCCTCAGGCCCGTCTCGCCTCCGATCGGAGACTTCGCCCTGTCGCGACAGCCGCTGCCTCTGTTTTCGGCACAGCTGCCCCGACTTCCCGGGTGCGAGAGGCGGCGGGAGCCTGCTGCTTGCCTCGCCGCGGCACCCAGGCAGGCCTCCTCACACCAAATAAAAGCTTTCCCGCAATGAATTTTAGAAGGTCATTCAGAATCTTAAAACTGATCAGAATCGTTTGGATAACTCCCAGGAGGATTACCTCTTCTCCTCTTTCAGATTCTTCATCCTGCTAACCCCTTTGACCAACATATGGGGAAAACTCTCAAGGTTCCTTAAGATGTGCTTTGGAATCCTACTCAGCAATTACATCAAAAGCAATGGAATATATTTAAATGCATATAGAACTAGTGCTATTCATGATTTATTTGGCAGACTGCTTTTTCTTCTAAGCAACTTGGTTTTAGCAGTGGGAATATCGAATTAGATCTCTGCCTAAGATCTCTGCCTTTGCAGAGCAAAGAAAATGTGAAGCACTTTTTTTTTTTTCTTTGTCTTTTTTGTTTATTTGTTTGTTTTTTAAATAATTTCTTTTGGCTCAGTTTATCTACTTGCAATATTTTAGAGGCAATTCTCCTTTCAGACTGATTCACAAACCAGGATACCGATATATGTCTCATTAGCATAACATTATTAGTAGTATTTTTTACTCTCTAAGAATTCTATAATTTTTGAAATTAAGGTGTAAACACGCCTAGAACAGAGGGAACAACTTTCAAATTCAGCAGTTCAAGGGGAATTTCAAGTGATCGAAGAGACCCCACGAGTATGTGTGGGGAAAACTTTGGACAGACAGCGCTCAGGTTCAAACAGGTTTGCTTTTCCTAACAAAATTCTCTGGCACCAAGAAAGGTCAGCCTGTCTCAGGATATCCTTCCCCAGGGGCAGGGACTGCGACCTGGCGTGTCGGGGCACTGTTGGTGCTCCGGCAGGAGGGGATAAACCCATGGAAGTAGGTGCGATCCAGCTGAAACTGGCAAAACTGTGACTGCCTTCAGCGGGATCGCGTTCCGAGCGGGTGCCCTCTTCTCACACCCGAACGCCGGCTCTTCTCCCGGGAGCTGCGGGCAGAGACCGCAGTGCCTCCGTAGCAGGCAATTTACCTGTAAGAGATTGCTTTCCCTTTCTTCCCCTTGTCTTGCCGCCGAGAAAACTTTTGGACACTTTCGTCAGTTTGTGGAAAGGGAGAGAAAACTTAGACTACAAGCACACGTTTCTTAACCAATGTGAAAGGTGAGCATTTCAAATAGCAGTACCAGGAGAAGCAGATGGATGGATTTGCTTTAATGAACATTGATGTACAGCACGGCGAACAGTGTACGGTAGCAATCACTCGCAAACCAGCTGGGAATCATTTGCCCAGCACATCGCTCTCTGACTTCCGATCTCTGATCCCTCTACACAGACTTCTCGTCTATTGGAAGGTTGTATTCAGTAAAGTGCTTTTCCCGAATAACTTTTTAACCATCTTCCTGTTGCCTTCTCCCACTTTCCCCCACCACTTTCACTCCCCGCCCTCCCCCCTTCCCCTGCAGGTTTTGCGTTCACATACACGTGGAAGAAACGCCAAGCAACACGTACAAAGTAGAGGTGTCTGTGTGCAGTGAAAGGTGATGTGAAAAGCAGTCTACGAATCGCCGGGCTGTTTTTATTTTAATGAGAAATTAGGGAATTCGGACACTCATACACGGGTTGAGAAGCCAGGTCACGCTTCAGTCCCTTCTAAGGTATACTATAGGATGGATTATAAAGTGTGAAGGGGAAGATCAAGCGCTTGATCGTTAGTTAAGGGAGCCCTTCGCCGTCAGTGCCGTTGTCACTTAAATTCCCACTACTTAATCGAAATATTTAACTATCACTCTTCAAGCAGCAAGCATTACATGCCGTGGGACCCCAGAGCTCGCCAGGATTTAAGGTAACCACTGTGCCCACCTCTTTCGGAGGAAGATGTGGAGCAGAGGTTTCCTGTCTCTCGTGGAAGAGGGACAAGCAGATTTCAGCAGCGGTATTATCCTTCTGTTCTCCCTATTCGCCGGCTGATTGCAACACTTCTCCTCTCGAAGCTCGGGTTTCGTGGGGCCTCCGGGGTGACCGCCCCGCGACAGGGGCTCTGCGGGGAGCGCAGGCTGCATGGGCGCCCGTGTCTCAGGCTGGCGGGGAGAACTTCGCTCTCGGCCCTTTCTTCCGAACCAGCCCCTTTTGCCCCGGCTGTGATTTTTCACATCGCCTCGCCGCCACTAATAACATTTAACGACGATGAAAGATCTTACCTGCGACCTGGCTCTTAAATAATCTGATAGCACACGATATAAACACAGACACCAGCAGGGGTATAGTCATGAGATCGATCAGGTTTCCGCACGCATGCCCTGGATCCTCCAGTCCTCTCCCCCGGGAGCCTGGGGACCTCTCTCCCCCCGAGCCCCTGCTCTTTAGGAGTGCACCAGGACGGAATGGAGGGAGCTCTTGCCATCGGGGTTGTTGCTCGCGGTCTGTTCCAGCAGCGATGCAGCAGCCGGGGAAGCGGCGGGGCAGATCTGCGAGGCGGCGACCGTCAGAGCAGGGATGGCCGAGGTAGCGGGCAACGCCGGCGCCGGCTTGATGGGCACCGGGACGGCGGGCATGGTCTGTGCCGGCGGGTGGCAGAGCGCCTTCACGGGCATGCCGAAGGGTCCGTAGTCAGGAGACACGGGTACACCGGCCACGGAGTCCATCACCCCCACGTGCGGCCACACGGAGCTCACCACGCTGCTGAGCTGGCTGGGCACCGGGTAGCCTAGGTGGTGCATCACCGAGGCCAGCGGCAGCCCGCCGGCCTGCAGCACGCCCTTGTAATCTCTGCCGATGATGTTTTCGATGGCGAAGGGATGCTTGAAGCCCGAGGGTTGGCTGCTCCCATAGGGTGAGAACTGCGGCAGCCTTCCCACAGCGGCAGCGGCGGCGGCCGCAGCCACGGCCGCGTCGGAGCCCGCCAGCCCCGGCACCTTGCCCGGGGGAGGCGGCGGCGGAGGGTGCGGGTGGAAGTAGTGCACCATGTGCGGGGTAGGCGCCGGGGGCTTGCCGGGACCGCCGCCGCCCGCCCCGCCGCCGCCGCCGCCGGGCAGGTGATGCTCGGGGCGCAGCACCTTGAAGCGCTTGCGGCGGCGGAGGAAGCTGCCGTTCTCAAACATGTCCCCGCAGTCCGGGTGCAACGCCCAGAAGCTGCCTTTACCCGGCTGGTCGGGTCGCCGAGGGATCTTGATGAAGCAGTCATTGAAGGACAGGTTGTGGCGGAGGGAGTTCTGCCAGCGCTGGGTGTGCTCCCGGTAGTAAGGGAACCTCTCCATGATGAACTTGTAGATGTCGCTCAGGGGCAGCATCTTCTCTGCCGAGTGCTGGATAGCCATGGCCGTCAGGGAGATGTAAGAGTAGGGAGGCTTCTGGTCGCTGTACGAACTCTTCCCCGGCCTGGGCATCGCCGCCCCACCACAGCACTCCCGCGGCCGCACGATCCCGCCACTCCGGGCTAGCCACTGCTCAATGCCGGTCACGGCGGGCTCGGGAGCCGGGGTCTTCTCTGCCCTGCCCCGCCGCCGCCTCTACATCCTGGGCGTCACCTGCCCGGGCCACACGCGACAGAGACCACCCGGCGGCCGACCAGCGAGCTCCGTGCACGGCTTCCTCCAGCGCCTCTCCCCGCCGGACGCACTTGCCTCGCCCCCCCTCAGCTTGTGGGAGAGACAGCTGCCGCCCAGGCCGCGGGGGCTTGGGGGCTACGTTCCAGAAGGAAGTCCCGGCCCCCACTGGGGTCCCGCTTTTCTCCTGGAGGCTACTGAGTCTCCCGGGCTGCCCCCTGCCGCCTGGCACACTCGGTTGGGGTTGATGCTCCTCAGGCGCCAAGGGCTCGAGAGCATGAAATTACCTCAGATGTCTGCAGAGACAGGAAAGAAAGAAACAAAAACATCCCTCTCACCATTCAGTCTGGTGTCCCCTTAAAAGTTTGCGGCAGAGGCGAGCGCCGGGAGTCGGCGGGAGAGGAGACGAGCGGGGCGGCGACCGCCGTGGCTGCTGGCGGGGCTTGTGCTCCGGCGCAGTTTTGTAATGGTGCCCGAGTCGTGAGACCCCCGCAGTTCCTGCTCTCTTGCTATCACATGACAGCCGCTTGGGGACTTGGCGTCTCATGGAAAAGGAGCGAGAAGCGGCTCCCGACTCCCGTCTCACTCACGTCTCCTCATCAGGGTGAGGTGGAGCCAGGGAGCTGGGAAAACTCCGTATGAGACCGAGATCCGTTTTCCATAAGGCAGGGAACAGCGGCCGAGCAGGAAAGATTCCTCCTCCCACCTCTCCCACTCCAGCTCTCCTCCACCCCTTTCATAGCCCCTCTATACATTCTCATCCTTCTTGACCCCTCGCTCCCGCACAGTCCAGCTTCTAGCAGTAGGCGCGAAGGCCCTTCGAGGGTACCACACCACAGGGAGATGGAGTGCGGGAAGAGGTTTTTCCTGGTCCCCACGGCAAGCCGAGTCAAGCACCCTGGAGAAATGGCCCTCGAGCTAGCCCCGCGAGGCAGCAAGTGGGAAATACAGGCCCTTTGAAATAATTTTTTTTTATCATTCCTGTCATTATGTTTAAGAA
Organism: Oenanthe melanoleuca; assembly: GCF_029582105.1. Taxonomy (NCBI): domain Eukaryota; kingdom Metazoa; phylum Chordata; class Aves; order Passeriformes; family Muscicapidae; genus Oenanthe; species Oenanthe melanoleuca. Next base: position 42,676,352 of record NC_079362.1, read on the forward strand.
GCTACGCAAAGACTAGCACAAAAACAAGAGCGAGGCAAAACATCCTACGCTTTCCTCTCCAAATCGTTACTGTCAATTCTTGATACTCGTCACGATGCGGCTCACAGAAAAAACGTAAAGAACCAGCCAAGGCATCATCTGCACGCTTAGAGACGGGCTACTTAGCGCCTGTGTTGGTTTAGACCTCATTAGTAGGAATCAATGAACAGTGCAACAATTCATATCTATCCTCCAAACGTACTGCTTTATAGCGAGTAGGCTGTAGATTTGAGCGAGAAAAAGGGAAGATTCTTGCTTAGCTGCCGCTAGAGTTGGAAGAAACACTGCTCAACACCACATATCAGAGCACAATTAGAGAGACGCTATAAGAGGTGTCAGCGTTAAAATTATTGCTCCGACTTTTATTGCCTAAATAGGTTGAAAAAGCCTTACTATATAGAAATCAACATAAGGGAAAGCTTTTTATTTTTGAGCCCGTGCTTGCAGGCTGTTGCGCTGGGTCAGACCCGCAGGGCTGTGTAACACGCAGGTACTGCGGCTGCAGCAGCGCCGGGCAGAACCCGGCCGGCCATGCCCCCCGCGCCCCACTTCTGCCTTCGGGGGGGTGTGTTTGAACATCAAACTTGTTTGTCTGTCTCCGAGGCAGGCATTGCAGATAGAAGACGAAGGGGTGCAGGAAGAAAAAAAGCTTTTAAATGTGTGCTTATAATCTCTACCAGAGGGCGAAGGAAAAGACTAATTTTAAACCCTCTGTCAAGTAATATGTATTTAACAGTTTTTACACCCGATCAAGGTCAGTCAAGTGAAAAGCATAATCAAAGGTAAAGAAGCAGAATAAGTAGCCACAATTCTGCCAAGCCGGGCTTCCCCAGAAAGCGCGTGGTTTTTAAAAAAAAGTTTCAGGTTATTGTCTGAAGCACTCACTTTCCTCTGAGAAATTAGGAGGCACGGTGGCAGCAACATTAATACCGTGCATCTTGGGAAAATAATTCCCATATTACCAGCATGGCGACACCCGACATTTCAACGTCTTTCCTGAAGTATCCTGACATTTTCCTCAAGAACATTTTCTTCGTGTTTTACCACTTAATCCTGTCCTAACCGTTTAAAAGCCCTATTCCTACCCTAAAGTCCTGGATACTAAAGTCATTCTTACTGTTCGCCTCACCTCACTAGTTAGCAACCCGGCGTTTTCCCCCCGTAGGGCATATGTGAGAATTTAGCCCGGCCCTTTCTCACATTTACCCTCTTCATCTCCACTG
>NC_079362.1:44735113-44750113 GCF_029582105.1 Oenanthe melanoleuca
AGTGATAAAGCCAACCAAGATGGTTTTCCCAGTTGTGAAATGTTTGTGTAAAGAATGACCTTTTTTGTTTTTGTTCAAGTCTGACAGCTGAAGATGCTTTTAAAATGTTCTAGTCACTTAGAGTGGAGCTATACAACTTCAGTTTGGTAGCTTTAAAAGGCAGATCATATCCATCATTGAAACAGCAAGTCTCAGGGTTATGAGAGAAGACTGGGGATAGGAGATGAGAGCTGTTCAGTCCAGTTTACATTTGTCACTAGTGACTAGCTTTTAAAAAATGTATTAGCTGTGCATGGTGGTAAGTAAGTTCCAGCTGCAGGGGATTACTGCTCTGAGTGGGTCGGGGATCTTGGAATGCATTCAGTTCCATCAGGGGATTTGTGTCCCTCGTCATTAGCCTTAACATTACTAAAGCACTACAGATTAAGAACAGACCAGTGTCACCTGCTCCGAACTTCAGAAAACTCGCCAGAATTACTGTAAACAAAGCAAAATAAAAAGTGATTTAAAAGCAAAACAAATAAAAACAACAAACTACCTAAAGAGCTCTCACCCTTTAAGGAAGGCAGTATAGGGCATGACATGGTGGAGAAGGAACAATCTCCTGTATAAATCTGAGTGAAAGATATGCAGCATATAGGAAATCAGAAAAAATATCTAGATTTTGGAAAAAAATAAAAAAGAAAGATATCTGTTGATAAATTATTCTCCCTACTTATTTAATGTGTCATAGTACTAATTTACACCACAAACACCTCCACAAATGCCTTCCTGTTAATGAACATTTTTGTGGGGAGTTTCAAAATCAAGATGTGCTGCAATTTTAAGGAAGTATTTCCAAGGCCTTTACTCTCACAGGTTAGGAGAAGAATTTTACTGTGTTTTTTCAGGATACTTTTTTTTTCCCCTCAAGAATAAGGCAAGTGAGCCGCACAGGGCTTTACTTTTTTCAGGGATTTTGAAATTCAGCTTACATGCCAGCAAGCAGTTTAGTGGCAGGAAGTCTTTCCTAGTAGTGCAGTCATGAACTGGTAAACTAGAAGCATCTGTAAAAATTTAGAGGGAGTATCAGCTTTCTCAAAGCTCCAGCCCAAGACTAATGAGGTGCAAATGATAGCGCTGCATAACCCTTCTCCACCCCAATTGTGGAATGAGATATTGCGACAGAAAGAAGTAAAGAAATAAGACAAAGATTTCAAAACTTACACTGCCCTGAAAAAAATACTCGGTTTTCAGGAGATTTTCAAATGGCTGAGGTGGGCCAACCTGCATATTTTGCTAGCGAGAAATTCATACCTTCTTCCTGAACCGCAGACATATTTCCATGGCACTGAATACTGACAGATGGAGATTGTGAGCAGTAATTGATTTTTTTCTGCATGTATGTGAAATTTTACCTCTTGATGTGGTTGTTCTTATTAACAGTTGCTCTACTAAGAAACTAACTTCTGCTAATTTGCATCTTTGATAGATCCGTTTCCCTGCTTGCTCTGCAGAAAGAGGGGAAGGGGGTAGAAATGCCATTTGTTTGAAGGATCACATCTGGGGTGTGATCTGCTGTATCTTGACACCAGATGGCAGGTTTAGGCTGACAACTAAAACCCAGTTTAGCCTCGTCAAATGGCATCTTAATCTTTTACTTTCTCTGACCATACACAAGAGGAACTACTACAAAATCATAGCAATTATTTGGACTCAGACTAAGAATTCTTCCTTTGAGTTTATTAAATTTCTTGCTTCTCATCTCTACAGTGTTTATAGGAAAGATTGCTTCTCCTTGGCAACACCTAAAACATTATTGCACGGCTCATACATTGTTCCAAGTATGTGTTGTGGGGGCAGAGGTGTGGTGCCTTTAAGAGGCTGATTCTTGTCATAACAGGTATGGCATTAGCCCTGCTGAGTAGTGACTAGAAGTGACAGCATTGCGTTTGAGGTGCCTGGAGGGCACTCAGTCATCACTCCTACACAGCAATATGCCTTTGAAAGCACTGTATACAGTTGCTTGCCAGTGTGGAGTGTGCTCAGTAAAACCTGATGAGACAAAGGTTTGATTCTTGTGTTCTTTTGTTCACCAGACTTCCAGAAGAAAGTCCTAGAAAATCAAGGGAAGATCGGGGCTGTACGCTGCTCACTGCTCTGCTTCCTTCCACATTAGTGTGTGCACATAAGTAGGCTTCACCTCCGCCCCCTGCCCCGCCCCTTCTGTTGGGCGCTTAAGTGCATGTCTTTCAACTTCAGGCCACCCAGGACCTGAGATCTTCGTCCAGCTTCTCACCTCGCTCGCCTCCCCAGCTTCTGCACGTTCCCAAAATGACTTCCACCTACTGTGTACAACAGTGTTCTTTAGTCATCCTTGTAGTTGTGCTTTGTGTTACTTCGTCAAAAAATTACCATAAAGCATATAAAACTGAGAACAGAAATTTGAGTATTACCGCCTTACAGAATTTAAATGTTCTTGCTTATAAAGTTCCTTACTAAATACTATGGGCTTCTAAAATATTTTACCTGAAATGGGGTATACAGAATTCATATTCCTGTTAGTTGAGTAAAGATATAGCAGCAGAGATCAGCATGAAAATACAATGGAATACCATATTTTACCAGGAAGTTACATGTCACAGTATTACATTTTTTATCAAGCATGAGATTTTTATTACATATTTTTTAACCTCTATTTTTGTAATGTGTCTCACTTACATCAATCAGCCTCTAAACTAGCCTTGGGCACTTTCCCTGTAAAGTTCTTAATGGATTGCTTTTTTAAGGATTTGAATTTAAGTAATTTTAGAAAGTCGTTGCTGCATATATGGATTATGGGTATGCTGCTTCAAGTTTGCCAATATTTGGTATTACTTTTATATTATATTTACATTTATTTGTTGTTAATTATTTATTTCCAATATCACAATGCTAAGGAAAATATGGGAGAAAGAAAATGCCTGATCTTTAACACTAAGGAAAATTCTTCAATTTTTACCTCTTGCAAATATTTTTAAAAATACTAATTAAGCTGTAAATTGCAGATTTGGAGGAGCAGGCTGGACTGATTGTGGGAAATTTGCATTTGTGAAAAACATGTGTCTCTCTCACTATGAGTTCCAACTGGAGTGCCTCAGTAAAGACTCCTAAGCTGACTTTGGCAGTCTTAAACACACTTTCTTGGTAGAAGAAAAATGTTTAATGTTTACTTTAGTGTTGGAAGCAGTGGACATGTTCTTCGCTAGTAAGCATAATTCTTTTATGTTTCCTCCATTTTTTTTCCTCCTTCTTGAAATGCCATTTGAAGTAAAGGGGAGAGACCTCTGTCATTTATGTTTATATATACCAATAGGAGTCTTCATTGATATCAGTTTTCTGTGCATTGATTTTGATATGATGGACCTAGTGTGCAGAATCATCCTGTGTTAAATAGGCTTCAGATGAAGTAACTGCTGGAAAACTCAGATTTAAATCTGGGTTCTATCTCATAGTTCTGCAAGTTTGTTTTTTACTGTGGGTTTCATTTAGGCCTTTTTCAGAGCAATGAGGAAATACATGAATTGCTTTTTTCAGAAGTACTAACATGTACACTTTAGAAAGAAAATTAATGAGAAAATTCTTACCTGAGGAAAAATTCCTTTGTAATTTATCAGAAAATCTGAACAGACTACCTCTACACATACCAGGATATATCCTGTCCAGTGATGCTCATGAGGATTGAGGGTAGCTCAAGACTGGGCATCAGGTTTGTCTGAGTTTAAAGTCTTATATAAACAGACACTGGTGGAAATAGGCCAGGGCTTATCATGCTGGATGCTACAAGACGTTGGGAGTCAGAGGGATGCTGAAAAATTTTTAATTCAGCAAAGTCTGAATAGTTTTGGTCGTCTCTTGAAATTAAGTACATCCCTCCTACACAGTGGTATAAAAAATGTTGACTTATACACTAAAACCAGGAAAACAGTAGAATGAAATAAATTGGGGATTTTAAGAACTGTACCTAATTTTGAGAAAATATAATTCCCTTTTACAGTAGAATTTGTCTTTCAATAAATGGTGACCAAAATAATTTTTAATCCATTTTGTCAAATGACATCACGTTACAATAGTATCCTTTTTATGTATGTTCTAGACACATTTATGTTCTACTTATTTTCTTTTACTTCAGTAACTTTGTGTGCATTCATGGCTTCACTTTTGACTCCTTACTTCAACACAGACAAGTAGAGAGACTTGTGGTTTATTCTGGAAATAAAGCAAATGCTGTTGTTTGAATTGTATAGTGGGTAAGGAGAAGGGGCAGAAAGTTTCATATAGTTTCTCTGAAAGCTACTCATGTCTCTGTGATATGTTTACACTCTACTGAGCTCAGAGAATACTCACTACCTCTGCCTTTATACTTTAATGCAGATTTAATAATGTAAAACATAAAAAGTGTGTTTTTAGATAATCTAGAAATCGACAACTGCTAAAAGCAATCCTTAACTGTAGTGCCTAACTATTGTTCAGGCACACAGTACAAATGCGTTCTGCCTAAGTTAGCCAGAACAATGTCTCCAGCTAGTGATTAGGCTCAACTCCAACTTTCACCTCAGGCAAAATTTATGCAGTTATACTACTGTTTGTCAAGTAATTAAAGGCAAAAGAAGTATTAACCTGAAGATTTTGGGGAGTTTTTTTGTTGTTGGTTTTCCCCCCCACTTTTTTTAAAATTACATGTAAATGAATAAATATTCCAATTGAGCAAGAAAAAAAGTTATCAAAGGCTTCTGTAGGAGGCTTTGGGGGCTGAGATTTCCATATAAATTTGTGGATCCTAAGGCACATCTGTCCCTCAGACACATCTGTGTAGTTGTGTTAAAGTTGTGTACAAGTGCCATGAAGAATGGAGCACCTATCAGATGGAGAAGGAACAGGAACCAGGACCTGTGACATGTGAACAGCTATATGGAAGACTGACTGGGAACTTGTAAAGCTGAGTGGCTGAGGAGCTATCCTCTTTTGTCCTGTCTTCATCTGTGGGAGAAGGACTATTTTCACACTGTCTAACTGGTTAGGGGATGTGCAGGAGAGCTACAACCAACTGTTAGTGTATCTTGAACTCTTTCAATATGTGCTTAAATGCGAAATCAAATTGTTGTTACATTTTCAGTCTCACTTTTCTAGCTTAGTATTTAAATAATTGAAAAGATATTGCATATATTGTGTTATGATTTCTGAAGAAAATACAATTTAGAAGTGTTGTTGAATGTTTGATTCACAGAACCACAGACAGAGAACCCAATGAATATCAGAATATGAGCAATGGGTGCCAGTTGCCTGTGTATGTAATGCATACTCTGTAGGGAACTAAAGCATAATAACGGAGTTAGTTGACTAATGTAGAAACAAGTTGTTTATATCCCACTTCTATTTTCCTTGCACCCTTTAACATGTTCGTGTATAAGATGCAGATGTTACCTACATTATTACCATTTTAAAAAGAAAGATTTCTACAATATAGATTCTATTTCTATCTGTAGTTTCTATTTCTAAGATGTAGATTTACTACTCCTTTACTTGCAACTGCCTATTGGCTCAGCAATGGTGAAATGATAACTTTCAGCCAGCTTGTGTTCTGTGGTTTATATTGTGTCAACTTCTCATTCTTTGACTTTGTTTGTAATACATTCAGCTTCCTACCAGACTTGTAGCTAAGTATTGGAAAGTGTAGGACTGCTCAGCTGCTCATAGAAGTTACCTAGATGTACTGATAGAAATCAGATAGATTAGATTGGATAGATTAGATTACACATGTATGTTAATGCACATTTCTCTGTAGGCTGTGGACCCTGTGTTAATATACTAATATTCCCATCATGGATTTAAGAGACCTGCTTCCTTTCATTGTACTAATAAGATATTTATGGGTAGGGAGCTGTGCATCACAGTACACAGTTATCTGATCTTTTGCCTCTGGAGACACAACTTTGAAACCTCTGAAGTCAAAATGAAAACAGGCTTCCAGTTATTATCCAAGCCCTGCTTTGTGCCATTCTTTGAAAGGAGTTGGCTGTTTCTGGCAGTCTTTATTCATGGAAAGTCTAAGAACAAAACCAAGATTGATGAGCTTGTGGAGATATTAATATAGCTGACTGTCAGGTACTTTTGATAAAATAATTGCTGTGTTTATGGTCCTTTCACCAGCATGGGACAAAAGTTGAGTAGTAGTATTCATAGGTATTCTCTGAGGGATAATTGATCTTTCTGTATAAATAAGCTCTGATGCATATTTGTAGTTTACTGTCTGATATATACATATATATTCAAATATATATACATATATATATACATATATATACACGTACATATACATATATACATATACATACACATATATATACACACACACATATATATACACATTCAGGTTGTGATTCAATGTAAGTATGCCCCTGTGTTGGGCTGTAGAATGTTCTCTGATTCTGGAGTACCTATAATGCATGCATGCATGCTGTGACTGACTGCATCTGTATAGGCCAGTACATCTCACATCTTCTTTTTTTCCAATTCCATGTGGCTGAGTAAAAATAGATGTTGCACTTTTATAATGAAATAATCATTGTTTGGGTTTTTTAGGTGTTATCTTGCTTTTTCTTCTTCAGAATTCCTGTTTATTTTCTATGAGGTGTCCCGTCTCCAGGACTGCCCTTCTTGTGATAATGATTTCTCGTCAGTGAAAGAGCTCATCCATCACTGATTGCCCTGTCATTTACTGCTCGCAGAAAAATGAAGGTAAACAGTGTGAAAGATTATGAGAACTCAGCTTAACCAATAACTTCTGAGAAAAATAACCAGTTGTCCATTTCATCTGGACAGTCAGAAGGAATTACAGAGGTCTTTGGCCTCAGATCTGGACAAGAAAAGAAGTAATCTCAACAAAAATCAGTTTGTATCACACAGAGTATCCAGTGCCTGGTGCTGAGAATCTAGCATCAGAAATAATTTCCGAAGATGAAATTTTTGTACTTAGTCAAGTATTCCTGACATACCTCACATTCTTCTACAATCTGCCATTCAACTGTCAAAAAATTAGTTTCTTGTTCAGATCCAAGCTCATTTTGTCAGCATTCTTTTGTTTCTCAAGCAGATTTTACCCAGTACGATATCCTCAGAAAGAGGCAAGTTAGCCATTAGCACTGTTCTTCAGAACGACTTTCCATGAAATTTCACAATTGAGTCTCCAAACTTACTTTTGCAAACAATGCTGGAAAAATATATTTAGTGTCTCATCCTATTTTCTTTTTTTCTTTCTTGTCATCTCTTTGTGACTGTACTGTCAGATATTCTTCAGACCTTCTTAATCAGTATCTAGAAGTGTGATACAATACCTCACACTTTCCACTGTCTTCCTCAAACACCTCTCCTAATCACTCTTAGAGACTCTTCAAAAAAGGATTCTGAAGTGAATTGTTAGAAGAATGATGTGACTACCTAAACTGTTTTATATTGAAAATTGTTTCACTGTTTCTGAGAAAGAGGAAAAAGTAGGAGATCCATCAGTCCTGGATCTAAGAGGACTGAAATCCAGAATTAACATTCAGGCTGATGACGTTGTTGCTCCTGCTACGTCTGTTCTTTTTGGTAGACCTCTGCCACTTCTGTAACCACTTCCTACTTCAACTTTGTCCTGAAGGTCCTGAGGACATATTAAAAAAGTGAATTGTCTTCAGGCTACGTCTGTAAGACCGGCTCATAAAACAGATGGTGCAGCTTACTGAAAACTGCACTAGAATTCTCTCTTGCCAAAAGTTGTACTGTTGATTTTATTAGCTCTGACAAAGCTAACAAGGTGACTCAGATTACTGCTATTCTCTTGAAATGGAATGTAGCCATATTTGGCCGTAGGACATCCTGCACTTACACGCAATCTAATTCAACACTGCATGTTCATTTAATGCAGATGTCATTTGAACACTCTATAATCCTGAGTGCCCCATTTGATGGACATGTTGGTGACTATCATGCAGCATGATGATTCACTCTATAAAGAGAAAGCAAAAAATAGGCAAAGGTTTCTTTTCCTTCATCATTGCTTTCCACATTGGAAAAGCTTGATCTCCATGAGATTTGCTTTTTCATTGGATATTACAGAACCAGAGGCTTGATCTGTATTTCATGTCAGAGCAGGGACACACTGAGGCTACAGTTTACACAGTAGGCTCATAATGTACAGATGACCACCATGCAGTGATATCCACTCCTTTTGGTGGGAAAATATGGTCTGAGACAGGTTTTTCCCAAGAGCATTTAAGTCATTCTTATTTGTCTGGAGACTGTGACTATTTGCAAAATGGATTCACCTATTTTAAGAGGCAGCATATCATAATGGAAAAGAAGAATGATGGCCTATGAGCTGCTTTCCAGGACATAAGATAGCCTGAGGTCTGCTTCTTCCTTTAAGATGTCAACAAGAAGTGCCAGTACTTCTACTCCAGTGTTCTTATGTTCCTGATCTTGTGGGGAAGGAGATTTAAGTACAGCTTCCCTGACTCATCTTCTACTAACAATCCTCCCCAAAGTGAGGCAAGAAACAACATGATTGATCCTTCTGGCTCCAGCTTGGCTGAGGTTGTTCTAACTTCACCCCCTGCCTTTGTTCCTACACTGTTTTACAGTGGACTTTCACAGATTTTACACCCAAACCTCACATCCTTCCATATTATACTATGAACACCATGTGGCTTCCAGGCTTTATATGCCACTTGCTCATCCTCAAATAGTGATATTTTCAGCAGCAGCAAAAAGAACAAGAGTAGCAGAAGTAGCCACATGAACCATGTTTTTTATGTGAACTACTGTGAAGGTGGTACCTCACTGTATGTCTTAGATACCCATATTATCTGGACTTTTTTACCTAAAATCATCTTAAGTGTATCTGCAGCAATTTCCATTATGCATCCATGTGTGCTAGGCATTTCATTTTCTTCTTTTTCAATATCACAGTTTCAATACCACTGATGAGGATCTGGCTTTTAGTGATGTGTACTGTTTCCCAGTGGGTCTGGAATGTTTCTGGATACTTTTAAATGATTACTACTCTTCTAGTAGTTTATAATATGGCTAAAGTGATGGGAGATCAAGGCCCTAATATTTGTTCACCTCCTCGCTCTTCCTTCCACTCTTTGACTTCAGACATGTCTGTGTTAATTGTTTTTAGCCTTGGGTCAACCACTCTTGTTTGCTTGTTTGTGTTGATTATATCCTATCCTGAGATTTAAAGAAGTGCTATCTTTAGCTTCACTTACCAACCATTGCGGAAGCATTATGATATCCTTATTTCTTGGGAATTGCCATCTTTGTTCAACTATATATTTAATGCATGTTTGGTGGCAGATGCTTTGCACAGGTAGGTCTTTTAAAGAGGAAGATTAATTAGTTGTAACTGTTTTCTTTGAGACGTGTGTTTAAGCTGTCTGTACAAGTTTGATTCTGTTTCCTTATAACTGGGCTCATGTGAGTGCAGGATGTCACATGGCCAGCAAGGGTCAACCACGTTTCCTTCTAGGAGAGCAAATGTAACCTGAGATGATTTATAGTAACTTGATCAGTGGTACCAGTTGACATCATGACCTTTTTCAAGACAAAATGAACGTTTCTTTGCTTAGAAAAATAGTTCCTCTTCATATACTTAAAGTGCTACTATGATAAGGCAATATGTGCCCTCTGTTATGCTGTTATTTCTGAATTTCTCAGCCTCAGAAATCCAGGATTCTTTCTGATATTCCATGGGAAAAGTGGTAGGAAGACGAGGTCTGACTGCAGAGGCTGTCTCAAAGAATACCCAACTTTAAATTGCTTTCTTCTCCTCTGAGAGAATCTCTTAGTGTATACAATAGTGAGAAAGCAAGAAAAAGTAAGGAATTATATGAATTTGTAAAGGATTTGGTATCAGTGGCACATTTTTTTTTTACTTTTCCTTTTCTTACTGCTTAATCCATCTACCTTTAGTATTTATGAAGCACAGCACAAAATTCTGAAAGTTTTTTGGATTGTGCAATGCAGTACAAAAGTTTTAGCATTCTTATTGAAGTCACTCTACTGAAATCAATGGGAGTTAGTTACTGAAGCCATTGAAATCAAAATTCTAGAAACAATTTTTCCTGAGGTAGTTGACTCTTATTTTTCTTTCAAGAAAATTATACGTGCCTGTATTCATTTATGTATCATACATGTTAGATGGGAAGTGGGAATACAAGTGGGAAGACACGTGCAGCTGACACATAATGTATTTTGGTTTTCTTTGAGTCCTGACTATTCTGAATAGCATCATCCTTCTGAATGCCTTAGGACTTCAAGTTAATATGCAGTGAGAATGCACCAGTATGTCCCCAGGGATCTGTGTGGTTTACATTGGTAATTCACTGTAGGAATACAAATTATATGATGCTGTGTGACCTGCAACTTTCTTCTGGGTGTGGTGCTTGACAGATTGTTAAATTTCATGTTGGAAATATTTTAGTAGGTTTCTTTCTACAATATTCTTTACAAAGTACTTTGTTTGTCATTTGACTGAAGTGTTGTCATCATCCCTGCTTGGGATTTCCTTTATTCTCTTTCCTTGGTGAGGACAGAGAAAGACACATGGAAGAAAAATTATGTGAGTGCATGATTAAACTAATCTTTCTTTTCATGCCTTTAGTTTCCTAGGCATAAGTGGTGAATTCACAATCAGTGATTAGAAAACTTAAGTTGCTTACAGTATCAGAGAAATAAATTTCATGACTGCTTTTAAATACTTTTTTCCTTAAAAGGTATTTTTATTTTTATTAGAATAGTATGATATAAACAATGTGTAGGTCCTGTCCTCTTGTAGGAGGACTGTTAGAGGTAGTATGTGGAACAGGAAATGAAGAGTGGAAACAAGTGGGACCAGAAAACACAGTATGCAGTCTCCACCGACCCGTGTCACCACACAGTCTTGTTCCTATCACACGCTGCATAATCAGGATGGACGACACAAACCAAATCCTTTTTAGTCCATGGAGGTTACAGTGTCCCAGATGCAGTGCCAAGTGACATTTTATGAGTACAGGTTGCTGTGCTAAGGATATGCACCCATGCGTTATGCAGAAGTGACCTAGTAACTATGCAAATGTCAAGGAAGGAATGATGATGCATTTACAGATTTTGCTTGTTTTTCTTGAAAAAAAAAAATCTACCTATCTATATATATATAAGATATCTAAGAGGGTGTGAACTAAGCATTGCATAACTTTAATATCTTTATGTATGGGCACTTAAAATAGCAAATATTTGGCTTATCTATAGCATCTTTTTCAGCAGGTAAGTCAGCCTTGCAGCAGTGTCTGTGCATAGTTACTTATTGTTACTTGAGTTTTACACATGGATAAACAAAAAGAATGGAAAAAATAAATGAAATTAATTAAAAAAAAATTAATTTGTTTACCTACCATCCCGTAACACAGCACTAGTTGTTTGGGGACTAAGTATGCATCTTCATACTCAGTTGCTTTTCCTAACCACTGGACATACATCCTCCCTACCAAAATTTTACATGTCAAAGCACAGCTAATCAAGTATAGATCTCTCTTCAAAAAGTAATAGTTTCTATAATTATTAACAATCTATTGCATTCTGCACTTCTTCTTGTGCAAAGGATACCTTTTAATTAGAAAAATACAGTTTCTATATGTGCACATGGTATGTCACAAACAGGACTAACTCCTGGAGTGCAATGCAGAAAGCAGATTAACAGCATAAAGTAACAATTCCATGAAGTAAAATCCTGAAGAGCAATCTGGGCAAGTGAGAAGTATACAATTGTCTAGAAACTGCCATGTAAATTCATTAAGTTTATACAAATTGTTATTTTGGCTGGAGTGTAAGAGTCAGTACCCTGAAATTTCATGAAAAAACATCAGCAAAATGGATGTGTGTTTTATTAAAAATTATTAGTTTTCTACTCGGATCTCAAAGCACCTTGCAAAAGAAAAAGTGCACCTGGAGTTGTGAGTGAAGGCTCAGAACATGTATGTGTCCCTTTGATGCTGCTGTAATAATTCACAAATTATTTAATACTCATAGTTTGCAGTTTCTTTCTGTTTCAAGTGCTTTTTATTTTTTCATTTCTATCATATAAAGCAGTTTCCTTCAGAATCAGGGGAAGAAGGGAGAATGTACATTGTGTACATGATGAATGATGACTGCTCTCTGTTTATGATCTTCATCTTCACTAACCAGTTTGGAGGAGACAGTACCACACATGAGGTATACCTTACTTAAGAGGATGAATTCTGTAATACCAGTCTGCCATGATAAGGACTTTGTTTGTATTAGTGTCTCTCCACTAACATTTAGTTGCTATGTTAATCTTTGTTCTTGGTTACTAGAAAATGACCAGACAGGAAGCCAGGCAAACCAACAAGATTTACTCAAGTTGGTCCCGTTTTTCCACTTTTAATCAGTGCCTTAATTTGTCAAAGAATGCTCGACTAAAAACGAGATGCAGTCTGAATTTCATCACAATTTCAGCATAATGTAGGTTTCAAATGAATACTTCTCTTTTTAAACTGTTAAAATCCTTGAGTGTACTGTTTGCAGACATAATAAGGTGAGTCCTACAGTGCATACTTGGAGAGCAATGTTGTTCCATTTTTGTTCCTAGACACTGCTCTGCATCTGGAAGTTTTCAGTGTCCACTAGATTAGTTTATTAGAAATCCCCACATTTTTTTCTAAAATATATTTACAAAATAGATGCATGGTGAGTTAGTGGCTTCTATACCAGAACAGCGTACCTGATTTTTAGGAGTTGTAGTTGTAGAAATGTGATAATCTGTCTCTAAAATTGTGTAGCCTGTGGTTTGGCCACTGTTCTGCGCTGAAACATCCTGACTGTCCCCGGGTTGTACTGCTAGGCATGGGAGATGGAATCTTCTTGTAACAAATTAGAATTTTTCTTGGGCTTGAGCTACAATGACTTCTATGGCTGGTAAAAAAAATCCAAACAAAAAATTTTCAGTGACATTGACCTGCTGATAATCCATCCTCTACTTTCCTCAGTCTCATCTGTTCCCTGTATGCCTGCTGTTGTCAGTGTTCCCTCATTGCAAAGGTTAATCTTTTTACTTAGTACCTGGATTTAATCTGCATGGATGTGTCTATTGAAGTGCACTTGGACTGAGTGAAGGAAATACACTGCTTACTGTATGAGCAACATGCCTGCAAAATGGGTGAGTTAAAGTACGTAAAGATAAAATATAAAACCTGAACTTTTCTTTGCATTAAATGGCAAAATCTTAGAGCAGTTCCAAATCTGGTTTTCATGAAATCTGAAGACAGTCAAAATTATTTACACCTAGTTTATCTGAAATTTTTGCATTAAAAATTATGTTTTCAAAGTAGCACACTCATTTATAAAATTTCTCGTATAATATAGCTAGGACTGTTTATTCATGTTGACACTCTTCATATGTACTCATATAGTTGGTGTGTGCTTAGAAAACCAGATAAATTCTCTATACTGCTTCACCTTGTGTTTAAAAGCAGTGGAATGTGTGAGAGTCTTACAGGAAATACAGATATTGTAAATAAATGTAATTTCTAAAGTCTTGACAATTCTAAATTGGTGTTTGCCAGAACTTTAGCACAGCATATCTACACGAAGTGTGTCTTTACAAGTATTTTGGAAAGCCTGATGCTACTCTGGAATTTGTATATAATTCTTAGTTGTGCACATGTTAATAAAAGATCTGTGTAACGCAGACACTGTGAATGAAACATATTTGACAGTCTTTCCAAAAGCAGCAGCCACTGGTAGATCTGCAGTAAACCATCCAAAACAAACTGTCACTAAAAACAGCAGTAGGCCACTACATAACAACCACAAGAATTAATTTAACAATTGCAGTGGTTACAGGCTTGTATATTCAGCATTGCACATCCCTGCACCTCGCTGTTTAATTTAACTTGACCTCCAGAAGTTTTAATAATTCCATCTAGGTATTTAAGTCGGTACAAAGATCTCTCATCTAGATTTCTCACTTTTATTGCCCTAGTTATTGTAGTTGGCAAATAGTATTACCCACATATACTGCAAAAGTACTGAAAACATGCCTGTAGGTAAGAAATTCCAATAGCTCTGCAGTATGGGAAAGATTAATCTCAGGCATTAATTACTGTGCAAAATGAAATTCTGATGTTATATAATCTATTAGTGTTGGCAGCAGGAGATTTAGAAATGTTAAAAGAAAAATAGAAATTTGCAAAGAAAAAAGGGCTAAAATCTCAATTGTATTAACATACATACAAAAATTCTTTAACACAGGAGAAGTGAGGAAATAACAGATCAGGTGTTTTGACAGAAAAAAACAGCATCTTGGCAAGGAAAAAAAAAATCAAAACAGAAAATTCACATTGTAAACTACTAACTTTCAGTCTTGCTCTGGCAGTCACAAGTGTCTTTTGATGCTGTATAATTGGAACATTTTTCAAAACTCCAAAAGTAGCAAAATTAGTTTCAGTGCAAAGGAACTTTAAAAATTCATTTGTCTCATAGGAAATTTACACAGGTTCGTGGCCTAAAAGAGATGGGGTTTCCTTTCCGGAAGTCTTGGAATTTTGAAATGGTGAAGTTGAAATTTAAGCTTGCTACTGTGAGCTTGTATTGTTTTTCTAATCTTTGTCTAGTCTGGGTTTTAGATGGGCCTTCAATAGCTGCCCTTGGGAATCCTATTCCACACTCCAGTGAAAATTGGTCTTTTTCAACCCTTATTTTCTTTGCTTGGTTTTCTTTGTTAAGTCGATTTAAGTCCTAAAGTCCCCAAAATGTTTTCATTGTTTCCTTGTCATTTATGTAAGTCCACAATATTCCTAACTGATTGCGCATTAGCAGTTATTAAATAATGAGTGTCAGGTGTTTTCTTCCTTCTGTAAATCCCTATTCCTTTGTTTCTGAGTTTTGCTTCCCTTTTAATTTCATTCTAGTTTAGAACTGAACTGCTCCAAAATGTAATTA
>NC_079362.1:47095174-47130174 GCF_029582105.1 Oenanthe melanoleuca
ACTGATAAGTAGCTGAAAACCTTTTTTTGGGCTAAGGGAATGGTGACTTTACTAAAATTCCTTTAAACTGTGAAATATACTTGGGGAGGTTTGGATGCTTGAAAAGAAGAACCTTATTTTTGCCTTGGAGAAAATAAGAGCTCTCTGTTCTGGGACTGAAAAGTGAACAGAGACATTTAATAGAGAAGGAGATGACTTTTGTGCCTCGGTGAATGAAACTCTCTCTGTCTTGGGACTGGAATAGAGACAGAGACATTTGATAGTGAAGAAGATAAAGAGAATCTTGTTTTTCAGCAGCCTGCCTTTAAAAGTACTAGCCCATGTGTGTAACATAACCCATTGCACAGCTCTGAAAGGACTGTGACAGAATGGGAGGAAAAATCATAATCTGCAATATTTTTTCCCGGGCGGATGTGAATTGTGAAGGTAAAAGACGCCCCCTAAGCCAGAACCAAAAAGGGACTTTTTTCTCTGTTGCCTTTTAATCTGCAATAAAACTGCTACTAGTCACTAGCAACGTTAATCTATTATATCCTATGGTACCTACAATTAGAGTTAATCTTCAAGCATTTAAACCATTAAAAACTGCTCAATATATATATTCAAAACCAGCTATTAATTTATAAAGACTTTTGCCAGCAGGAAAATGGTTGTAATCCCAACAGGAATCCTCCAGATAGGAAAATTGAAAAAATTAGCAGACTACCTCATCATTACAGAAGAGCCTCTTATTTCTGGGGAAAAGAAGAAGATATGAAAGCTTGAATGAAATTTGGCTGTTACCATGCCCTGGAAAGAGTTCGAGCAAAGTTACCTAGGTCAAGAAAACAGAGTATAACCATGGCTATCAGCTTCTTATACACAGAGGCAGATTCAAAATTATTTGGTTAAATGAAATGCTAAATTTACTTTACTTTCTGGGCTTTCTTAGAATTGTTATTTTTTAGATAAGCCTAGGTATTGCATAGGAAATTAGCACTGGGCCTTATGTGCTTTGTAAGACAAAGAACAAGGAACTCTGAAAGTTCAAAGGTTAAAAATATTCTATATGGAATGTACAAAATCTAAAGAAGAGGAGTATAGTAGATCTTAATGACGCAGGATATTTATACTCTGGCTTTATGAAGAGGTATCAAATTCTTATGTCCACAAAAGAGGAAGAAGAAAAGTAGATTAATATTTCTGTATGCAAAAAATAAAACTCCAGAAAAACTCCAGAGAACAACTTTTTCTCATTAGGAATAAACTACTTCAAGCATTCAAACAACACAGCTATAGCACAACAAGGAGAAAGGAATCTTTTTTTTTTTTTTTTACATATTTGTTTGTTTTGACCTATTTTAGCATTAAAACACAACTTTTTTCTTTCCTCTTATTGCAGCTGACTATGTGTAGCAAGACTAAGAAGAACTCCAGCCTATGGCAGTTTATCTATAACCCCCAAAATGATAAATTTAAATGACAGTCACAGTACCCTTTCCAGAATATAAAACATAAGGTTCATATTCAATTTCAAAATTCTAAACATTAAACTGTGAACAACTTGGTTTTGTTTCTAAATTCACACAATGGGAAAAATGAAGATACAATGACTACAGTACATAATCTTTTCTGAATAAATCAGCCTCATCTCAATAACTACCAAGGGGGACTTGGTCAGAATGACTTTTTCACTAGCACAACTCCCTCAATAACATCACAAACAGCAGATAGATGGCCAGTACCAACAGTAAGGAAGGTATCTTGGCCACAAAAGTACAGTTATTAGTGTGTGGAAATGTTCTCACTCCTGCAGTTTCTGACGTGAAAAAATACAAATACTTTTCTAAATAATTATAGAAAATTAAATTTTGTAGTGCAAGCCTGCTCTTGCTAGCTGGTCCAATGTACAAATTAACAAGGTCACTATTTTAAGCAGGCCACTCAGTCAGAATTAAATTTTTAAAAAACAAATCTTAGCTGGTGTTTCATTTCAATTTCTTAGGACAGTAATTCTGCTTACTCATGTTTATCACACACTAATATCCAGAATGTAAGACTTAAAAGTATGAATAAAGAGTAGATAAGCCATGAATTTAATTGCATGGGAGGCAGGCACACTAAACTGGATTTGTCCAAATCAGCAGAGTCATAATTCCAGGCCAATGCTGGCTTAATATCAGATCTTAGAAAAGTCTGCTCATAATGGTTAGTTAGGGGAATAATTTCAAGTATCTAAATGAAGAATGAAAGCTCCTTTGGAAACTATTGTTGAAGTACATTGCAGTACCATTGGTTATGCTGTAGTTGTCTGCTTCTGGTATATAATGTGAATAATTTGGTTTGTTCATTTTTTCTTTGCTTTTAGAAGTTACTAAAAAGTGCATCTCCAGAACAAAGACTAAAATTATAGCCATTATGTATCATTGACCCCCAGGTCATAAAATATGCAAATCTGTTTATATATATGTCACATATTTACATTTAGTATACATATACATATATACATATATAACAAATTTGTTACATGTACATAGACAGACATAATATATATAATATTTTATAAAATATTTTCAAACTTAGAAAATAAACTGGTAATGTGTAATTTATAAATACAAGCATTGATTATTTTCCTAATATAGTATTTTTTCACCACTGCAAACGAATAGCATTGAACCATAAGCCCAGATATTATAGGACACTTTAATTCAGAGGATTTTTTTTACATTATTTTAAAACATTTTAGTATTATTTGCGTGACACTTGTTCTCTGATTTTGTTGGTGTGATGCTGCTTAGAATCAGTTAAAAAATACCCCACAGAAGTTGTCATTATCCTTCTCCTTTATAACCTGAAATATTTGCACTGCTGTATACCTGCTGCTTCTCAGGCATCACAGCAGAAATTAACTTCACATCATGCTTTATCTACACACCTCCACATCACCTAATTTGTCTGAATGAGACCTTGAAGAGACCATACCAAGAATTAAGGTTCTGTAAAAATACACATATTTAATAGATCTGAAAATTATTAATTACTGTGAATTAATAGACCCATTGACCTATCTGAGAAATCTGGGACTGTGCTAACAAGTAAAGCAAGTTTATAAGTAGCTTTAGCTTTGCAGAGCAGCACTTAGCCCACTCATGCATAGTCTGTGTATAGAAGTTTAAGCAGAAAGGTGTGTTAACTTGCAAGATAAAATTTAATTTTAATTTTGCTATTTGTGTTGTAAGATCTTTAGTGTAGTAGGACAGAGATATCTAAAGTAAGATGCTTATACAACTAATTTTCTTTTGATTTCATAGTTTGGCTAGTTCTCAACAATAATACAATACAGATATTCACTGCATAATTCAAAGATATTACTGTGTTCCATCATGCATGGTAAATTAAAATATTCCATTAACTAAACAAATTTCTGGTGTCATAAATCAAAGCACACTAAGTAAATCACAGTAAGTGAAAACAGAATTGCAATTACATCACATTGATTAAAGAGAAACTAGAAATAGTAAGATTTATCATATTTAACGGGCAGAGATTATTATGAAACACACAGTTTTGAGATTTGGACTTTTCTGATCTTTATATTCTTTTTCTGAATTGCATGTATAGTGTTTCTTCACTTCAAGGCATTATCAACCCAAAGGAAGACATTTTTAAATTTAAAAGTTTGCAAACTATTTCCAAAGCAGGTTATTGCACAGTGTAGAAAACATGTATCAGGATAACAGAATCATAGTCACATAATGGTAGTAAAGAATGCCTGTTAAAAGAAGTTATATTAACATGTTTTGTGGATACTCCAGTCCTACTTTGTGCTCTATAAAACAAACACAGCAAAGTAGGAAGCTTTTACTCAGCAGAGCAGCATGATGACTTACAGAACCATTTAGGCTGTTGTATGGGTGCATCTCTGGAGAGAACATTAATAGCAGAGTGCACCTAAATCAACCAATCAAACTGAACATTGTAGTTGGACCATACAACAGTATTTGTGTTCATCAACATATTTTAATGCAATTTACATATGGATATTTAAATGTGCAAATGAGTTCTTAGTCTCATCTCTTTGTTCTGGGTGCATATCTTCTTACACAGGTCTGATAAATACTGGAGGATTGCAGTATTTGTAATGCAAAAATCTGACTTATGACATGTTGACTTATTAAATAACAGCATCCATTACTTTTGTTCTCAAAATTGTTGCTAAAATGAGCAGATGGGAAATCTGTTTGGTGGGTTGGTTTCAGTAAGTCTCAGGAGTCATGTTTTAAAATTTTGGTTTGAAGTGTTGAGAAACATTACTTGTTAGGTTTCTGAGCTGTTCAGTTGAAATCTACTTCAGGTAAGGAGTTTGTCATAGCCTTTTTTTGTTAGATATTTATAAGCTCCTGCAAACTTTTATGACATTAGCCTTAGCCATGTGTTTTTTAATGATGTGTGTTTCAAGATCTTCCTGAGAGTTTTAGGCCTGAATTTCCTCATTATTTTCTGTATTTCCCTCATATTCTCTTTGTCTCTCCTATGTACCTTGCCAGCACAGCTGGGAAATGCCCAATATTTCTTTGTTAAAAGCTGTTTTCAATAGTTTAGAATTGTCCCACACTTTATTATTAAAATTAAACTATTCATTTCAACTTGCCAGCCTTATTGAAAATTGTATTTTATATAAATTTATTATATATTTTTATTTTTACTTATAAAAATATTTATTTTAATTTATTTATAATTTTTTTATTTATTATATAAATCTGGCCATACTTTAGAACAGGATTAAGGGAAGCAACCTTGTTTTCTCTACATAACTGCTAACATTTATTTAATAAATTTAAATATAATTAGGATTAAAACCTGAAATTTGGTGCCTTTCAGTAGCTCTCCTCTGTGAAAAATCTGTCAACATCTGTGAATTATAAGCCTGAATATTCTGTTTGCAAAAATCATTGAAAATCTTTCATGACTGCATAGCAGGTCTTAAAAAAAAAAAAATCTACCATGAATACACCTTGCTAATCTCAAGATTCATTGTATAGCCACCATATCTGCTAGATGACTAAGCATTCTTTTCTGTAAGTCAGTAATTAGGTGAACTTCTCTTCCAAGTAATAATTTTGCCAGCCAGTAGCAACTGACACATCAGGTGCAGGAATGCAGACATGAAAATCACTCTCCCAAGAAATTCCCAAAGGCTTTTGTCTGGCTTAGAGCCGTAGGAGGAAACAGAGAAAGCCACCTGGCTGCAATACAGAGGGTAATGAGCTGGACTTGTCATAGTAATGCCAGGAAGAGTTGGGACACTAAGACTAAGGGAATAAGAGGGAGCATTTTATGAAGAAAAGCTGGTGAACATCAGAGCGTTTGTCTTACTCCACAAATTCACAGAAATACAGAATTACTGAAGCCAGAAGGCACATCTAGAAATCATGCAATTACTTTGGAGCAGTGTGTGATGGATGCACTCCTCCTGTCTGAGATAAGTGAACTTTGGTCCAGACAGACGTTCAGCAGGTGGGCCCAAGTGAAGTTAATCCTCTTGACTGCAGCTATCAATAAGACAGCACCAAGCCCCCCAGATGGCTTGGCTGCATACTATACTGATAAGCATCCAAACCTTCATGAAAAAAGAAAAAAAAATCTGACAGAAAACCAACATTTTATGCTGGAATTACCTGCAGGCGCCAGGGTCCATTGAGCGCTCCCTCCGCAGCAGCTGGCTGAATGGCAGTGATCTCCAGCTGCAGGCAGATCCCTTACCTGGCACTGGACATCATTGGGACGGTGAAATGGTAAGCATACATTTAGCATTTAAGGTATGCATTAAAAGCTTACATGATAATACTTGTATCCTATATTAATTTAATTTTAGCAAGTGGTATTCTATAGCAAATAGTATTGATTGCCAATCTGTAATTATTATAAATTTTTATGCCTAAATACTCCTACTGAGTAGGAATCAACAATCTTCCCTTCCCTTCCCTTCCCTTCCCTTCCCTTCCCTTCCCTTCCCTTCCCTTCCCTTCCCTTCCCTTCCCTTCCCTTCCCTTCCCTTCCCTTCCCTTCCCTTCCCTTCCCTTCCCTTCCCTTCCCTTCCCTGAAACTTCCCTTCCCTTCCCTTCCCTTCCCTTCCCTTCCCTTCCCTTCCCTGAAACTTCCCTTCCCTGAAACTTCCCTTCCCTGAAACTTCCCTTCCCTTCCCTTCCCTTCCCTTCCCTTCCCTTCCCTGAAACTTCCCTTCCCTGAAACTTCCCTTCCCTGAAACTTCCCTTCCCTGAAACTTCCCTTCCCTTCCCTTCCCTTCCCTTCCCTTCCCTTCCCTTCCCTTCCCTGAAACTTCCCTTCCCTTCCCTTCCCTTCCCTTCCCTTCCCTTCCCTTCCCTTCCCTTCCCTTCCCTTCCCTTCCCTTCCCTTCCCTTCCCTTCCCTTCCCTTCCCTTCCCTTCCCTTCCCTTCCCTTCCCTTCCCTTCCCTTCCCTTCCCTTCCCTTCCCTTCCCTTCCCTTCCCTTCCCTTCCCTTCCCTTCCCTTCCCTTCCCTTCCCTGAAACTTCCCTGAAACTTCCCTGAAACTTCCCTGAAACTTCCCTTCCCTTCCCTTCCCTGAAACTTCCCTTCCCTGAAACTTCCCTTCCCTGAAACTTCCCTTCCCTGAAACTTCCCTTCCCTGAAACTTCCCTTCCCTTCCCTTCCCTGAAACTTCCCTTCCCTTCCCTTCCCTTCCCTTCCCTTCCCTTCCCTGAAACTTCCCTTCCCTTCCCTTCCCTTCCCTTCCCTTCCCTTCCCTTCCCTTCCCTTCCCTTCCCTTCCCTTCCCTTCCCTTCCCTTCCCTTCCCTTCCCTTCCCTTCCCTTCCCTTCCCTTCCCTTCCCTTCCCTTCCCTTCCCTTCCCTTCCCTTCCCTTCCCTTCCCTTCCCTTCAACTCTCCTACTTTAACTTCCCTTCCCTTCTATTCCCTGAAACTTCCCTTCCCTGAAACTTCCCTTCCCTCAAACTTCCCTGAAACTTCCCTGAAAGTTCCCTTCCCTGAAACTTCCCTGAAACTTCCCTTCACTGAAACTTCCCTTCCCTTTCCTGAAACTTCCCTTCCCTGAAACTTCCCTTCCCTTTCCTGAAACTTCCCTTCCCTGAAACTTCCCTTCCCTTCCCTGAAACTTCCGTTCCCTGAAACTTCCCTGAAACTTCCCTGAGACTTCCCTTCCCTGAAACTTCCCTTCCCATTGTTCAAATACGAAGAATCAGTGGTGCCAAAGTGTTGCATCCTGACTTTGCCCACTGGAGGTGTGCTGCAGACTCAGGTCTGTGCAGAAAGGCACGTCAAAAATTTGAACTGAAAGGATCTGAAGCCCTCAGGTATTATCTGTCTAATCAAATATCAGTTTCTTCAAGTGTCTGACCTTCTGAGAAGACTAAATTGTAGTCTTTTGTCAAAAGCACTCTGCAGAAATGCCAAACCACAAAGTCAGATGGTCTGTTATGCGTGGCAGAAATCAATGATAGAAAATAGCCTAAATATATTATGTTTATTTTTAAGGATACTAAGCTACTGGCTACACTTAGTTTTTCCATGGTTTTAATTATTTTTTCTGTACTTCCAAGATCAGTAGTTTTGCTAATCCATCTGAACTTGACCATATTTTCTTAAAACTGTTGATTAGCTTACTCAGGGATCTACTGTGATTTTGTATATTGCATAGTATTTTTGTGAGAATTCTTAATTATGTAGACCAGAAGTAATCTTGCAAGGACCTGATAATTTTCACTCTGTAATAGAATAAAGTTAATAAATATAATACAGCAGGATTGGAGAATCTTGCATTTTGCAACTCTTTAGTAACTGAGACATAAAACATAGATAATTATGAATCTGTCAGCAAACAGGATTTTTCCTTGAGGAGAAACAGGTGAATCTTTTTTTTTTTTTTTTTTTTTTTTTTTTTTTTTTTTTTTTTTTTACTTTTTTTTATGGAGATATTTTTATTTTTTTATTTTTTTAACTGCTTGCAAGTCACTCTCTGTTTGGGGATTATGTCCCGTGGTGAGAACGGAAACACACCAAGTGAAAGTGTCAGAGAATATTTGCCTTTGGTCATCCTTGGCACTCAGGTTCCCAGTCAGCCCTCTTTTTGCTCCTAATTGTCATTTAAATGAAAAGTCTACTAGCCAGTCTCAAGGTGGTCAACAAATTATGGTAGGATAATATAAATGCAGAATTGAATTTACTTTTTTTTCTTTTTTTTTGAAATCTACGGTAAAAGCAGAGAAATTTTGACAAAACACTGAGGAGTTGAAATTATAAGGGGTGGTTAATGTCTCTGGACACCGAAGATCTGACTGAAATATTAAGCTTGACTGCCTACCTCTGGTAAATTATGATGGAGACACTAGGGATGAAGATTTAAGGAGCTAGTGAAAGAGCATGCTTTATTTAACTGAATGCAGGGGCTTTGGGACCTAGCAGAATAGTAAATTAAGTGCTTGGAAGCTGATGTAGAGGAAGCAGTAGTGTAATACTCTGACCAGTGGACAAAGGCCAGCAACAAAATGAAAGTTTTCTAACTCTCTGGTCTAGGGAAGAGAATCAAATACACTGTAAACCATTTGAAAGTGTGAGGGAATATGAAAGAATGTAAGTCTAGCAGAAGAGGAAGAAATAAGTTTAACCAGAACTTAAGGGCTAAAGTAGAAATGAAAGGGAAGATAAAAGTCATACCATTGGAAGGAAGAACAAAGAGGTGCAAGAGCACTTAAAAAATTATGTATGTCAAAATCAGACCTTATGTGATCAGGAAAGTGGATTTAATAACAGAAGGATGTGCTGTTTGCTAGTCAGTACAGTATGAGCAGATGTCAGAAAAGTTTTCCAATTACTAATTTTTATTGTCTTTATCACAAATTCCACCATCATACTCTCATTTGAATGCATGTACCTTGAATACTTCAGAATGGAGAAATAACTCAGTATAAAGGCAAACCTCAGAATAATTTCAAGGAGCATTATTCAGGATTTGTGCAGAAAAATTAGTAATACCAGCATGTCATTATACACCTCTATGTTTTGTCCAAATCTTGCATATCATGAGCCAGTCTAATCCTCCTTGTCCTAAAAATGGTGTAGTAGAACCAAAAAAGTTGTTTCAAGACAGAATGACAAACTAAGGTAGAATTTTTCTTTTCTTATTCTGGGAAAGAAGTAATTACACAGTTTTAGTGTGACAAAAATGTGTCAAATTTTTACTTGAGAAGACGATGCATGAAAGACAGTTTGTTCTTTTTATTGATGAGATTAGCATTTTACTGAGAACAGAAAAATGACTAAAATATATGTGTATGTATATATGTGAAGAGTATAGGCAACAAAAGAATAAAAAGAAAACAATCAGGAGAACTATTGAGTAACTGGAATCAAATCAAAACAGCATAAGACATAGAGCCAGAAGAGATGGCACAGTTTTTTATGAAAATGGGGTGACTGAACAAGGGGATTGAATTTTTGTTTTTATTTTAACCCATGGATGATTTAGCTTTAAGCCACTTGGGATCAAAAGTATGACAAAGAGTAGCGCTAATGTTATTTACTATTTATAAAATTGGAGCATATTTTATCCATCATAACTCTAAACTGCTATTGTAAATCTCTTAGTTGCATTCATTAAGACCTTACACCTGAAAATGATTTGTATTAATCTGTGTATGAACACAAGTGCTCATTTTGGTTAGTTCAGTTTGGTACTGTCACCTGGAAGATTATCTGAATAATAACCTTGGAAAAAATAATTCCTAACAGTCCTGTAATTACATCTCCAGTCTTTCGGGGTCTTCCAAGACTGCTGAAAACACTGGTTTTCAGGCAGAGTTGCAGTTTTAAAAGTCTGTGTTTTGGTCCTTTTGCTTCAAGGAAAATCTTTCAAAAAACTGATTACAGTATTTTTATGTCCTTGTAAGTCCTTATCTTGTATGTCAATATTGTGAATGTACAGATCTGCAAGTATTCATATTTAATCTTAAATCAGAGCATTGCACTGATAAAATCTTGGATAAAAAGAAATTTCTAAGAGGTGTAGACTTCTGAATATCTTTGCAGAAGAAGGTGTTTGTTTCTCTAGGATGTGCTTTCAAGCAAAAAAAATTGTCATCATATGTGTTGAATATACTGAAATGCACAAATCTGGTGACGTGATCCATTATAATGGGAAGAAGAATTTCTTGAGCTTTCCTGAAGGATGACTCTTCATGGAAAATATATTATCTGACTGTCTTTGTGTCATTTCTAATCCTAGGAGCCAATAATAAATTTACCATAGTGGAATTTAAAAGCATCAGCCACCAAATGCTAAGCTTTTGACAAGAAGTTTAGGGAATGTCATCAACCATAGTAACTCTCCTGCTGTTCCTTCTCCCAGGAACTGCACATTAACCTGATCATTCTTCCTGGTATACTTGTATCCATGAAGCTTCAGAAGCTATTGACAATTTCAACGACATGTTTAAACCTCTAAAAAGTTACAATGCTGATTTAGACAAATCCCTTTTCTATGTAATTCTGTGTGTGGAAGTAAAAGTGCAGCCCTTGTGTTTAGCATGTGTATTGCAGGGAGTTAGTAAAAAGGCAGTGGCTTTATTAAATACTTCTGTCTTTTTTTCCATTCTGCCTGCATATATTGGATTCTGCTCCGTGTTCTCTAAAATATTTCCCCAAGGCATCCTTCTTCTGAATAAGCTACATAGCCAGTTATATATATATATGTATTTATGAAAATAATTTCAGGTATAAAAATGGAAAGAGAAAGGCAAAACCACAAAAATCTTTTTATGGCAAACCATGTCTTTCCTACCTTATCTTCTCTTTTATGACATTGACTTTCACATTTTTTTTCCTTTTTCAAAATAAATGGTAAGACAAGAACTTTGACTAGCTTAGCTCCTGATGATTCTGACTTCAGTGGACCTGTGTAGGTTCACACGCATCTCCTGATGGACTTTTATCTGTTTTGTGCATTGTTACAGGAAGTCTGTTTTGAACAATTCAAACTGTCCTGGGCAGAAACACTGCCATACTGACTATGATGAAATGATGACACAGATACCTAAGTAATTTGACTGAATATAGGTTGCAGCTTTTATTTACAAGCATGGAAGTGCATCGCACAGCAGCCAGGCTAGGGTCTTGCTGTTTGTGTTTAGCACATCACTTCCACTCTGTAAATATATCTTAAAATATTTTCTCAGCCTAAATAAAAGGTATGGAAGGCAAAACAAATTGTTTCTTGAGTGGATTGCACAGATTCTTATCCTCATTTTTCAGCATTCAAATTTCACCAACCTGTCCAGGATATTTTTGTCGTTACGATAGTCATATGCTTGGAGTACAGCAGTCTGCTTGTAGATGTGCTCACATTTCATCTTGCTCCTTCAGTAGTTTGAAAATCTTCAAAGGATTATATAGGTGCTTTACTTAGGTTTGGGCCAGTAGCCATGAAGATGGAAAGTACGTTAGAATACAGAAGGAAGAGCTCACAGCATCTTTTACAAATGTTTGGGCACTTACGGAGAGAGTGTCAAAAGCATCAACTAATTAGCAGGACTAACAGGTCTGTTATAAGTCCTCTTTATCTTTGCTTAAGGAAAAAGGTGCATGATGCAGCTTGGCACAGCTCTCTGAAAGCTTAAAAACACTACACAAAAGGCTTACATACCATTTGATAATTAAAAGACTAGCACTGACATAAGGGCTAGAAATAAAAGAGGGGCTTAAGGAGAGTTAATTAGTGAGAGGGTGGTCAATTAATTTAAAAGCAGCTCTCTGGGGTTTTGATTTTTTTTCCCTCTTCTTTTGGTGTTTCTTCTTTCTTCAGAGAAGGCATAAAAATTTGCACTTTTGTAATGTGTTACACTTGTTATGTGATTCAGCAGAGGCTATAATCAAAAATTATAATAAATTTTGGTGATCATAAGACTGAAAATGATACTCAACTGTAACATGGTAATTACCTTTACTACGGCACACAGTTGTGACTCATAATTTTAATCTTATGCCATTCTGTCCTTAACTTCTATCGTTTGTGGGGATTTTTAGAAAAGGTCAAGCCTATGAACATTTGAGTAGTCAATTTCTTGTATTTGGGTGATAATGCGTATGTGCACACAAATGAAGTTGGAAGATTTGAGGAGGATCAGTGGTCAAGATCATAAATACACTAGGTACTGCAACTGTAATACACCTTTTGGATTCCTCTTTAATCTTCTTGGAAGAAGAACTTAAAAAATCAAGCAACTAGGAAAAATCTGTTTGATTCTGAAGTTTGAAATAAGTGCTGCAGTCTTAATTTTCCTTTCCTTTAGAGTAGTTTTAATATCCTTCTTCAATATTTTTTTAATTTTTTTTTTTTTTTATATTAGTGCATATGTTATGGGCTCAAAAGCACAGTGAAAACTTGGCCTTGCTTTCAGGATTCAAGAATTTCTTCCATTTATTGACTCACCCTGAGATGATGTTGGAGAGCCTGAGCTACTGTAGGACCTGAATGCATCAACACAGGGTTTGCTCCATGGTTTTTCAGATACATTATTATGGCATGGCATAACTTTTAGGGCCTGAAAAATACAGAGCATCTGTTCCCCTCAGGACTGGGTTGTCACACGCAGTATGGAATTACTTTTTTCATGAGAGGTTTAGCTACACGTAGAGAGTTAACATTTCTCACTTCTTTTATGTGGGCTTCTGGGTTTTACAGTGCCATATGTGAAATTGCTGTTAAAGATTTCATTGAAGAATTGATACAGTGATGGCAGTCACAGTCCATATTACAATCATCCTATCATTCTGTGTAATGTGAAAGAAATCTAAGGCCTGTCCCTAGTACTTAAAATTAAAACATAGCATTGGTCTTATTTAATGTAATATTTTTCACTATTTTTGAAGAGCCTAAGATAAATGAGTACTATTTCTTTCTCCATACACATTAGGCAAAACCATCTGGTAAGAACTATGTATATAAAGGCCAAGAAGAATCTTTTGCAACAGTGTATGCATACATATATGTGTAATGTCTTTTAAATGAAGCAAGAACAGAATTACTTCACCTAGTCTCCTATCTTATCTGTACATGACCTGAAATGGCTGCTGACCTATGCAAATAGATCTTATGAAATGCCACAGTATTTACATAACTCTGTGGAATTCACTTGTTAGAAAATACATTCTTCTCAGTGTGCATTTTAAATTATGTCAATTTATAGGATTTCTGCAGAAGTTGATGCAAAAGAGAGCAAGAGGATACAGATATTTCTGTAAATTTTTTGCACCTTCCATTACTACGTAAAGAAATTCTTCCGGTGATATGAAAGTAATTAAATTTTACTTACCAGGAAGCCCAGATTCTTCATGAACCTTGAGAGAAGGTTGAGAGAAAGTTTACCAGGCTAGAATAACAGAAAAAGCAAATATCCATTGGGATTAAAAGTGAATTGCAAGGCCGAAGAATACACCCAGAACCTTGGTTAGATTTTATGCTACTCTTTCATTAAAAAGAAAAAAAAAGAAAATCAACATCCTCATGAGGGGAAGCAAAGATGCAACTACCAAACTTGTCACTCTCATGACTCAAGGAAAGAGCATGAAGCTGGGTCAGGGCAGCTGCTTTGGATACCAGACAAAGGTTCTTCACTCAGAGAGTGGTTGGGCACTGGAAGAGCTCCCCAGGCCAGTGGTCACAGCACCAGCCTGACAGAGTTCAAGATGTGTTTGGACAATACTCCAGGCAGATGATGTGACTCCTGGAGAGTCAATGATCCTGATGGGTCCATTCCAACTCAGCATATTCTGTGATTCCCTTATATATTCCTTCTTTGATTTCTAAATTTTTCTAACCATCATATCCTTTGTTGTTGACCAATTAATGTGAACATTTTTTCTGTAATGCTACAGATTGGAAAGATTTTTTATAAAATTGAGGCCATTTGTTGGAAACTGAATTTAGTACATTTTTGACATTTTTTTATATTAGATTTAGCACATTTTGATCTCCTTTGGACATTTTTTATTACTAAACAGATAAAAGCATGAGTCTTATTGCTGGGAACTACTTACACATCACTGCTATATTCACTACTGTATTTTCACTCTTAACATTATGTTTCTGAGGAGAAGAGGTCAGATTAAATTACTAATAACTTGGAGTTTGTGGTACTTCTCATTCCCTGAGAATCTGTTCAGCCTCAGCAGCCTTTCTGCTGGTAATCGACCAGGATCTTTAAAAATAAGGTACAGTTTTTACTCTTAACTTACATGAAAAATTTAACAAATTCTGAGCATTATGTAATTCTTATTTATTGACCAATTTGTGAACTTTTACTTTAGTCAGCTAAGAGACTAATTAAAAAAAAAAAAACCAACATATTGAAGTATTTTAACAATTCTAAAACTGATTTGAGCTATTTGGAAACAGAAATACTGCTTCTAGCTTGTTACATAACAAAACTTGTTGGTGCAAAATTTGATAAAATTGTTGTTCTATTCAGACTTACCAATAAAATTTGAAATCTGTAACTTTTTTTTTTTCCATCAGCTGTTTCCTTACATGCCAGACTCCTGTTCACTCTGCTGTAGCTGGTGGGGAAAAAAGTCAATATTCCATATTTTGATCTCCAAACATCCAGCACCTCTGTGTTAATACTTCAGAACACCACGGGATGGGAAAAGACAGTGGGAGTAAGATTGAGATTCTTCCATAGTGGAAGGCTATAGAAAAACTTAATAAACATCTATTCCTAAGAAAGATATTGCACAGGTTTGGGACTTAGGAAGCAAAATACTTTCATCATAACATAGGATGTTCATGTCATGAATTGGAAGTTGTCTCCTAACTACTGAAATGGAAGGAATTATATCAGTTTGCTTCAGCTATTGCCATCTGCAGAGGAAATAAAAAATTATGTGTCTGGAAAACTGTAATAGTGTTTTGAGAAATAGTTTTAAACTTTGAAGTGTGGTCTATTTGGAAAACTTATGGAAACATTTGACTTAATCCTTAAGGCCCATGACATTCAAAGTTATCTATCATTTTTCATGCTAGTTTCATTTACATAAAATAATTAGAGTAAAAATGGACACAAGCATTTCAATTAAGCCAGTCACCAATTTTTGTTGGAAACATGTACTTTAAAAAAGACCAGACAATTCTATTAATAATATAAATTTATTTTATTCCTCTTGTGGTGGATCAGACAATTCTTTTTACTACAAGTCAAAGTTTGTCTTATGTAATGAAACATTAAAAAGTAGAACACATTCTACTTTTGTAGAGGCTGGTAAATATGTAGAGAAAATTTCATGCATAAAAAATAAGTTGCATTGATGTAATAAAAGTAATTCTGCTCAAATTCACTGTTCATATTTCCCCATTGTTTTATATACTTTCACAGACAGTAAAAAGAATAAAAGGCTATTTTAGGAAACTACCAAAAGCCTTCTATTATATTTTTAACATTTTGGGTTGTAACAGTGTCTCTGTTTCTTATGACTTAGCCACATAATCAAGACTCAATTGTGGAAAAGAAGAAAAAATGTAGGAAAGAGAACTTCTATATGTATGAAAAAAGGAAAAAAAAAATCAAATAATGAAGATATTTAGAAGAAAAAAAATCACCTAGTCATTCTTCATTTTTTTCTGTTCAAAATACCATTTTTTCTGTTTCATTTCTTATCTTACAATTGAGTAAAATAATTAGGGCATTATATGACCTTTTACATAAAAGTGGGAGAAAGGATCAAACCATATGAAAATTCATTTGAGGCTTAGAGGGAGTTAAAATAAAACCAAACTAAATAAACCAAAACAATCTAAGCTTCCATGAATTCTTGTATTCCATGGCTAACAAATTCCCTGGTAATAGAAGATCCCACAGTAAGTGTAAGAAGAATACTGAAATAAATACTGAATTTCAGGTGGTTTTAACTTCTGAGAAGAGTGTTTTCTCATGAAAAACTTTTAGGTAGAATGAAACATACATTTTAAAGTATTGCATAAATGTTGGTAGAGGATTTGGTACAATACTTAGGTTTCTCCAAATCATATCAGAAAAGTTACACTCTCACATAAGCAGACAGACTAACCTTTAAAAAAAAAGAACAGCTAGTCATTTAGACAGCATTTCAAGGTTACCATGCTACCATGTTGTATGTTTCCAAGTATGTTTCCAAGATTACATGAGTATCTAGTGCTTTTAGCACTACTGATCTGGAAAAGTTCAGGATACACTTGCTTCATGGAGTAGAGAATTTTGTGAAGTCCTTGACCACCAAGTGCTGGACTACCTAGTTCTGCCTTTATTCAAACTGAAAATGTGGCTCATGTTGATAGGCTCTGACTTTATTTAGGTCTTGTTAATTTGGTAGCAGAACTAGAAAGCACTGCTCTGATTTGCTCCCATAGACAGGACCAGGTATCTGTGGCTATTGGTAGGCAGATTTTCCATGAAAACTTGTGCATTTCAGTGCCTCTCCACTGCACTGTGTCTCTGTATCCCCACTGAAACCAATTAGGAATCCTGTTGTGTGAAGCACCATACAACCATGTCAAAATATAAAGGAATATTGGACATGACAGAAAAACGAGAAGGCACTACTGCTCGGTTTTAAAATGCATTTTAAACACAGAAAGATTAAAGGCCTCATGTAGATAGGGCAGGGAGTCTGTATTAGTGCTAGTCCTTAGCTCCTCTAGAAATCACCAGGACCAGGACAGGTGTGGGACAGCCCTCATAACCTGTAAATGTCTCCCTGGACTCCAGCCAACATCTGGAGTCCAGCAGTCTTTGACATCAAGAGACAGAGAGTTGTTTGTCTTCATAAGGAGGTATTTGTACCAGAAAAGGCCAATGAATCCATGTTTCCTCCACACACCACTAGGTGCAGCAGAAACACCTTGAACCTAGTGGGCTTTCTCACAGGACTGAAACTTGCCTCTCTCTGCAAAGCAAAGATACAGCAAAATTTTGTTTGATAATTTCATTCAATCTTATTACCTTCAAAGCTGTTGAAAAATTTTTATTTAAAATTCAGAGTCAAGGTGGATTTCATGGAGTTTTGAGAGATTTTTAGACCACAAGAGGGGTAAGTATTTTGTATAGAGTATCTGGTGTATTTCTAGGTAAATATTTTTGTTCTTGAGACAGAGAACTTTCTTTTTTTTTTTTTTTTTCTTTTTAGACTTTTTTCCCCATAGTGCACTTATTCCACAGAGTACACTCGTTTACTATTATGCTTCTTTAGCACTACTTGAAAATATTACAATATCCACATGAATAAACAGGTTTTTTTTCCATGAAGAAATAGAATGAAAAATATGAGTCATTTGTGAAGATCACCTGTCTGCTTAGGGAAAGTATTCAGTAGCAACTCTAGGAACCACTATTAAAATCATACCCTAAATAATTTTTAAATAGGAATAACCAATTCCCCCTTTCATCAGAGATAATTTTTCCCTAATAATCTGGAGCATCTCCTGCTGCTTTGATATTACTGGCATCTTAAATCCTGTTTCTTTTAGCAAATTTTATGTATACCTTAGCCATTAAGGGACCATTAATCTCACATCAGAGCAAAATGCTCAAACTTCAATGCACCTACTGATTTTTGTCATGTCTAACTTTGAAGTACTAGATTATTGCTCAATAACTGTCAGAAATATTTCACCCCTTTGTGATTGCTTCAGTACTTTTTCACAATCTACAGCACTATCTTCTTAAAATACAAATAAAGTTTGGAAGCAAAAAAGGTAAATAAAAGTGACACAATTATATAAAGTATGAGTCACAATAAGTATCAATTACCCTCCTAATCAAATACATTTCAGAAAAGTATAATTACCTTTCTATTTTTGTGTGAAAAATGTTCTGGGATTTATCAAAAGTAGTTTCCAGCCCTGCAGAGGTTACTTGACTGATTTATCTTTACTTTTTTAATGAAACAGCTTATTTTTCTTATTATTGAAGAAAAATATTAAAATAATTTAAAATATTTGAAGTGAATTAGATCCATCATGTTGAAATATTGCACTGTAAGAAAACTGCACTAACAAGGAGTAAAAAAATCACTGAGGAATCATGGTAGGGAATTTTGGAATTGAATGTGTGTTGTACTTACGTTAATGTCTTTCAATTCATGTAGCTTCCAAAAAGTCAGGTTAGAGATCTGGATCATTATGCACACATGACATTCATTTGAAAAAGATAGAGGGGAAACTTGTTAATCTAAATTTTTGCAAGAGCTACCAATAGTAATGGAAAGGTTGTTTGGCCACACCTGATGAAAAGAGCATGAAAGAAGTCAATGAACACTAGACCAACTTAAGAGAGTTTATTAGCTTAATTTATTTTATTCTTTTAAAAAATTGCAGGAAAAAAACATTAGTTGTGCCTTCCTTGGAATTTTGAGAAAATCACTAGCAATAAAAGTATTACTGAATCAGGATTCTTGTGCATACAATTATGAATTTTGAAGGCTTGGCTTTTCATTAACTTTCCTGTACTTACACAAAATTAATATTTAGCCACAATGATTTTGCTCAGCCCAAAAATATGGATTCTCTAGTTGTGGCAGGAAAACTCCAGACTGCAACCCTGCATAAGCTTCATAGAGAAATTTGCTCTATTTTATATAATGGAACCAGAGAACTGCAGAACCAAAGAATCATAGAATCATTATTACTGGAAAGGACCTCCATCTAACTTTTGACCTAACACAACCATGCCAGCTTATCCACAGCATTAAAGTGCACATCCAGTCATTTTTTGAACACTTGCAGACATGGTGTCTTTCACCACCTCACTGGGCAGTCTGTTCCAATGTCTGAAAACCTGTTCAGTGAAAGAATTCTTTCTGATGTCCAGTCTGAACCTCCCCTGGCTCCACCTGGCTATGCTCTCTTTTCAGGCAGTTGTAGAGAGCAAGAAGAGACTTCTTTTCTCCAGGCCAAACACTCCCAGCTCCCTCAGCTGCTCCTCAAAGTGTGGGGGTCCAGGGAGTCCCTCTGAACCCTCTGTGGGTGAGAGAACCCCCCTGTCAGACCCCTGCAAGACCCCCGAATAGAGCCAGGGGGGTCAGAGAGCTGGATCCTGCACCATGGGAACATCTGCCTTCTCTCAGAGAAGAAATGCAACCGTTAAGTGAATCTAGAGTGTGAATTAGATAGTTAGCATGTAGAAAAGGTAGTTTTTGGGATTGTTTATACTAGCAGCCTTGAGGCCAAGATGGAGAATTTGGGGTGTGGTGTCTTCTTTCTTCTTCTTCTTCTTGTTCTCCATATTGGTGAGGGATGCTGGGAATCATAGATTGGCTGGGGACAAGACTGGACATAGTAATAAGATATTGCAGTATTGGAAAGATAGTGTAAACACAGAATACGTAGTTTAAGGTATAAAAGATAAGTCCTGCCTTTCGTGGGCAGACTTTCATCCTGGACGTGGTGCTGACCAGACTGCTGCTCGCGAGCGTGAACACTGTATAGATAAGAAATAATAAACAGACCTTGAGAACGGATGACTGTCTCCTGCAGCCTTTCTTCGGCAGCTTCAAGAATACCCTGAGCCTTGAACCACCCTCCTATGTCCATCTGAGTGGTCTTGGGCACAAGAGACTCTCAGACAGTGACACAAAGGGCTTGTGCTCCAGAGCCTTCCCCAGCTCCATTCCCTCCTCTGGACACACCTCAGATCTCAATGCCCTTCTTGGAGTGAGGGGCCCAGAACTGAGCACAGGATTTGAGGTGTGGCCCCACCAGTGCTGAGTACAGGGGAACAATCCCTGCCCTGCTCCTGCTGGCCAGACTGTTTTTGGTACAGGCCAGGATGCCATTGCCAGGCACACCCTGGCTCATGTTCAGCCACTGACAGCCAGCACATCCAGGCCATTTTCAGCTCAACCATTTTCCAGCCACTTGGCCTCAAGCCTGTAACACTGCCTGGGCTGTTGTGCCCAAGGTGTAGGACCCAGTACTTCACAGTGTTGTACATCATCCCATTGGCCTTGGGTCATTCACACAGCCTGTTCAGATCCTTCTGCAGTTTTGTCTCCCACCCACCTTAGTGCCATCTTCAGATTCACTGAGGGTGCACTTGATCCCCTTACCCAGGTCATCAGTAAAGTTATTGAACAGGAGAAGAACCCCAAAACTCATAGAATCAAAAATCAAGGATCATAGAATCAACTTACAGAATCATGTACTCGGAGAATTATAAAATTATCTGTGTTGGAAGGAACCTTTAAAGGTCATCTAGTCCAACCCCTGTGCGATGAGACTAGATCAGGTTCCTCAGAGCCCTGTTCAACCTGAAATTGAGTGTTTCCAGGGATGGTGCATTCACCACCTCTGTGAAACCGGTCCCAGTGTTTCATCACATTCATAAAAAAAATGTCTTCTTTGTATCTAGTTTGAATCTACATGGATTTAGTTTAAAATTGTTACCTTTTGTTCTGTTGATACAGGTCCTAGTAAAAACTCTACCCTCTCTTTTTTTTTATAGTGTTTTATACAGTGACAGTGCATGCCTTTAATCCAGGATGAACAACTCTCTTAGCCCTGGACAGGTGTTCTATCCCTTTGATAATTTTTGAGGATGTCTTCTGGACCTGCTTCAACACTTTTCCCTGTCCTGAGGATTACAAAGCTGGAGCATGACCATTCACCAGAGCAGAGCAGAGGGGCAGAATCCCCTCCCTCCCCTGCTGCCCACTCTGCTTTGGATGCAGCCCAGGACACGTTTGGCTCTCTGGGCTGTGAGTGCCCATGGCTGGGTCATGTCCAGCCTCTTCTCCCCCAGCACCCCAAGTCCTTCTGGGCAGGGCTGCTCTGATCTGTTCATCCCCCAGCCTGGGCTGGTACCAGAGACTGCCCCAAACCAGGTGCAGCTCCTTACACTTGATCTTATTAAACCTCGTGAGATTCTCATTGGCTCACTTCTCAAGTTTGTTCAGATCCCTTTGAGCAGTATCCCATCCCTCAGGTATCCCTGATGCACTGCTCAGCTTGGTGTCATCTGTAAATACTATAATTAACAATAGGCAAGAGACATTTTCCTTTTAAAGGTCACAAGATACACTGGTTAGAGGCAAGCTTTTGACCTTTATTCAGGAAGTTTCCAAGAGACCTCTAGCTGAACTAGATGGAGGATAATAAAAAGCGAGAATTAAAAGGAAGAGACCATAAAATTGTTACAGCAAACTCAATCGCTGATTTGTTAGAGATTAAAATTATCAATATATCTTGCAGGAAAAATACACAAAATTAAGTCTTTAACCCACAGGCATACACAAAAGTCAACATGCCTGGGAAACTTTAAAACAATATCAAACATTCCAAGAGTACACTGATGAGGTGTATTGGTGGAAAAGCTGGTGGAAAAATGTCATTGTGGGTCATGCATGGGCAAAATACTATAGCAGAGCAGAAAATACTCTGCCCTTCTAAACAAACAAATCCAAGCTAAAAGCACTTAAATGATATCTGACTTTTAGTAAGTATAATTTATCACAAATAGACAAAACCAACAAAATAATAGAATGTGAAAGTAGAAGTAAAATTTGGATCATATTTAAATGGAAGTAAAAAACATAGAAAAAGAATGTTTCCATGGCCAGGAGAATTTGGAAACTAAAGTATCATCAATATGTCTAGTTAATTGTGATGCTAGTATGCTTAAAAATAATAATTGATAAAGATTAAAACTCCCTCTTGCTTTGTTAACTGAAATCACTTTGTAACTGAAAATACTTTGTAACCGAAAATACTTTGTAACCAGAAGTGTTATTAATTTCACAGAAGTACTTTTATGCTTGCTTCCCACTGACACTTCCTTTGTCAGTCCCTCAACAATGGTAACTCTCCCTCACACAGAATGCACTCCCAGATCCCAAATATTTACTCTGTGCCTGGCCAGAGTGACTCTGAATGACTTTAGAAGAAAAAATGATTTATGAAAACAGAATTTTCATTTATCCTGATGATAAATCTGTTCATGATTTACTTTAAAATTAATTTTAAAAGATTTATAATTCATATCTGTGTGATGCTGCGATCTTTTTTTAATGATAGAATAAATATTAAATACATGGTCTTAGTTTATCTGCATCATCATTTTTGCAGCTTTGGAGATCAGTTATTACAGATCTTACTATAAAATGGCAAGCTTACAAAAATTACATACCATAAGAAAATTCAAAATTCTTACAAAGCCTTCTAAATCTAATATGATTTGAAGACCTGTCCTAATTGAAATAGAGATTTATTTCTTTTTAGCTGAGTAACTTCCACTATCATTCTCCTGACTCATCCTCAAAAAATAAGGATATGGAGTTTCCTAAGAAGCTTGTCCACACCCACCTTTGGAAAGTAACATGTGAAGAAGGAGTATCTATCCAGTAACAGGCTACCACTATGGAAAAAAAGCCTTGATGGGATGGTGAATGAAGAAACAGTGATATAAAGCAAAGGCAGATGAAGGATCTAAGAACTCATTTTGGTATTTTTTTTTAATTCTGGGTTTTAAATTTCCTTTGAAGGTACATAATTTGAGTGAAGAATGAAATTCACTGATGTGGTCTCTTAACACTTAAATGCTTATGATATTCCTCTTTGCCTGAACTTAGAGTAAGAAATAGTATTTTCAAAGGGAAAGATTAAATTAAAGTTTTATGGTTTTATGTTTTAAATATTTTTTTAATAGGTAAATAATTACAAAAATAAGCAAAGATATGCAGAGGAAAGAAAAAGCAAAGTTAGTTAGTTAGTTAAGGGAAAAAAATCTGACAAAATCTGTGGCTTAACCCTAGCCAGCAGCTAAGCCCAACAAAGCTGTTCCCTCACCCACAGTGGGATAGAGAAGAAAATCAGAAAGGTGGATGTAAGAAAATATAGGTTAAGATAAACAATTAAATAGGCAAAGGGAAATCTGTGTGAGCAAACAAAAACAACGTGCAACAACACGTAACATGCTAGCCATGCTTCACCCATCCTCTCTGCAAGTTGAACGTGTATATTATTTCTGGTGAAAGAACATAACACATACATAAGAGAAAAGGATTCATCAGCTACAAATTCAGTAGCTGCAGCAGTCTATGTGAGCATCTCCTGTTTAACTTGACAGACCTTCGAGTTCATTTTTTCTTTCTAGTACCTGCCTAGATTCTCTCCTGTCTGCAAAGAAGGTTATCTCTTTAAAAGTTCAAGAAGATAGAAGTTGGTCATTTTAGGAAAAATAATTTGAGTTAGAATACATTTCTTTTCACTCCTATACATGGTATATTTTGTTTTCTCTTGCTACGAGATTGAAAAAGATTCTACTTTGTTTTTGGAAAATTTTTTGTTGTTTGAGGCAGACATTCTATGATGTTTATTCTTCATTTTTTTAAAGTGGCATCCAGTATTATCTTGCTTTGAAGTCTTGGATAGTTGCTGAAAAAGACGTATTAAAAACTTGTAAACACAAATCTTTTAATCTGTTAAGCATTTAGTGGAGGTGGCAAAACATTTTCTTCTTTTTGTCAGTGATGGTTCCATGGCCTTTTCCAGTAGCACCAAGTCAGAATGGCATATTTTTTAATTTTAAAGTCACAACATTTACTAGAAATAACAAAATCCTTAATTTATATTTACACTAAAGTAGCAATACAGTTATAATCTCGCTGCCAAAGAAATGCTACACTCAATATGAAAATTCAAATCTATTTTGTGCTGGCTAGATTCAAACACAACAGAACTAAAATCAGAGAAGGAATGAATACACCTAATATAAACTTAACTAAGATCTACAATGTCAATTTTGCTACATTAGGGA
Organism: Oenanthe melanoleuca; assembly: GCF_029582105.1. Taxonomy (NCBI): domain Eukaryota; kingdom Metazoa; phylum Chordata; class Aves; order Passeriformes; family Muscicapidae; genus Oenanthe; species Oenanthe melanoleuca. The sequence goes on from NC_079362.1 coordinate 47,118,985, forward strand.
AATGCATAAATTATGTATAAGTGTCTACATTTTTTCATGTTTCTTGAAGTGTTTTATACTTGTACAATAAAATGCCTTTAAGTGCCATGTGCTTATGTAGCACATATAGATGAGAAGTAACTTTTGTATAACTTCTGTGTACATATGTTAGGGTTTTAAAAGAGCCCTTTCCAGAGTGTGCTTTCATGGAATCATGTTTCCTTTCTTTAGGTTTCTGACAATTGGAAAATAGGTGCAAAAATCTTCTAGGCAATTTTACTTTCAAATATTTGTCTTTAATTATTTGTTTTCTTTCAGGCTATACAATGAAAACTGTGATGGTTTTTATTTCTAGTAATGTGATCATAGAGAAAGTAGCTTAAAGATCAGAAAATATATTTCAGAAAAAAAAGAAATGTGTGTTGAAATATGTTTATACATGAAATACATTTTTGATAAGATACAGATGATGTTTTTGAAAGTTTTTTCCGAACTTTGTATTAGTATATTTTCAGGATATCAGTACAGGAAATTAAAAGGCAAATTCTATTTTTAATATTTGACTTCATATAATCTTTTAAAATGTATTCTCTGCAAGGTAAAAAAAGATATCTTCTTGGCAACAAGAAGATATTATGGGTGAGGACAGCACTGGTAATTTAAAAGAAAAACTATAATTACTGGTTTTGGTTATTAACTTATAATAAGCAGCCCAAACAAACTTAAATTAATGAATGAAAGGTTACTTATTTCTGAAACAGACTGAGAGATTTGACCTACTATCCTTTGTCATAAAATCAGAGAGTTGGCTTTTCTTGAGATTATATAATCTGGAATGAATGAACAAATCTTTCATGCAGATAAGAGTAAATTGAGGAGGAAATAAGAAAAAAGCTGAGGATGAGGATGGAGTATGTAATATCCCAATTTTAACCGCAAAATTAAGGTTAGGGTAGGATTGCTTGCAGATTCTCCCATAAGTAGAGATGCAGATTGGACTTGCTTGCAGATCCTTTCACACAGTGAGATACCCTGTTAAGGCCTTTGCCTGTCCTGGAACATCTGGACAATTAAATGGAATTTTGAGTCCCGTTGTCTCCCCCCTAACTCTGCCGGTTATCATCTCTCACTCTGCTCTGTCATCACTTTTATTACTGTTATTAAGCACTTGCTCTGAGCACACTCAGCAGAAGCCCTACAGCCCCAAGGAGAATGAAGCAACTGCAACTGAGTCCATGCCCTGAAATAAGAAGCAGTGGTGTACTCAGAAAGAACACGTGTTTTCTGCTTAAGTAAGCACTCTGACAGGTAGCATTTTAGAAACTCCAACAAAAATAATGGGTTTTTAAAAAACTATTGGCATTCTTGAAGACCAAATTTTATAAGAATAGTACCATTTCCTAAATTTTAAATAAATTCTTGTAGATGACTTAATTAGTGGTATCCAGTAAAACATCCAGTAGAGAAGATAATTTCTTGATTGTCAAATGGAATAACAACAGTTTTCCCTGCAGTGAAATCTCTACCACTGTAATTAGGTTATGTCATGCTTTACCCTGAAGGGAATATTAAAAACACAAGACAAGCTAGTTTCATCCACTGTATTTTTTTCTATTTATAGTTTAGTGGTAAATTGCTGCCTTCATGATGCAGCAAAGACATCAATAACGAAATAACCACTCTTCTGTTGCTCAATTAAGTTTGCTACATGGATATTAATGTAAATATGGATCTTCTAAGAGAATTCTGTTGAATAATCATTTGTAGTATAATAATAAAAATATGCATATGAAGAGTTTTATGAGAAAAAATAACACAGTAGGAATAGATAGCAGGATCAAAAAAGCAGCAACAAATGTATCTGCAAGGATTATACATATAATGACACACCGAGTGAATTGTGACTCATTTTTTCTATTTTTATTTTGTATTTCTCTTCTCTCAGAACAACAAAACAACAGCGAAAAACCCAACAAAAATATTTTAAAATTACGAAAATTACTGATGAATTTGATAGAATATGAATTGCCTCTCCCTATGACTCCATTTGAAAAAAAAAAAAAAAGATACAGAATTGTTTGTTTAAATTTTGTTTGTGTTCATTTTTATAGATTAAGAAATATGTTATTCGCAGGTGTGAATGCTGTTCTGTTTTCCATGGGTATTTGATAAGTATGAAATCTGGTTGTTTTATAAGTAGTGTAAAATCAGGCCACACTTCATTTGCCTAGGAAACCATATTGTACTGCTAAGTGAATCACTTAATAGAGAAAAATACTCCAGAACAAAATTGCTTTTTAAAGTCTTTAGTGGATTAGGTGAGTCTTAAAATGCTTGATGTTTATAAAATAGAAAAGAAAGCAGCTTCATTTCTTCCCTGAAGTAAGAGATAAGGAGGCTTCTGGTTTAAGATTTTAATTTTCTCTTGAGAAGGTGAGATCACTTCATGAAATAAATTATAAAAATCACAAACACAGACATGGATAGGAGAAGAAAATGTGGAAAGAGACTTCAGTTATATTTGCATTCTGTTTTGTTTTATATTTTTATTAATGTGGAGTTTTTGTGACACATAAACAAAACCCCTCCCCAGTTTCAGATGTCTTCAATACCAAACTGAGAAGGGATTAATAGGTATGTGGACTTTTTATGTGACCATTAGTCCTTGAATTGAGGCACTTTAACTTGAAAAAAACCCCAAAAAACCACTTCTAAAGCATTTATTATTTAAGGTCACCATATTAGAAAGAACATCATGATCTTTGAAAAAATAGGAAAATTGATATGACTAGCTTAGAAGATTCTTCATCTTTTAAGGGAAATCAACTAAAGACAATGACAGATAGAAATGCAGTATAAGGACTTACTTGAAATCTGGAAAAAATCAGCATTCTTTTTTATATATTTCTATTGAAAGGTTTGAGTGGGAAGACATCCCCATCTTAAATGTACTCTGAAACAGAGACTAGATTTCTTCTGTAATATTACAAATAGTTACATGGAATTTCTGATTAAAGGACTGACATCAAGAAACTTCCATGTGCTGAAAACAAGAATCGTACTGCTGTTACTTCTTATATTTCTCTTAGCATTGCTATACTTCTCAGAGCTGTTGAAAAATCAGTCCTTGCATGAGTGTCAAGTCCATGGAGTGAGGAGTTTTTGTAGAATTATGTTTCACTTTAATAGAAAGGTTTTTAAGTAAATGTCACCTTTCTAAGTACCTAAAATCCATTGAACAATTGATTTGGATTTTTTGGGTTTTGTGTATTTGTTTTTTTGTTTGCTTGCTTGGTTTTGGGTTTGTTTTATTGTGTTTGTTTGTTTGTTTGCTTTGTTGCTGGTTTTGGGGTTTTTTTAGTTATGGGGACACAAGTAATTATCTCTTCTTAGTTATCATACAATGATAGAATCGTTTGGGTCAAAAGAGACCTCAGACCAGTTTCAGCCCCATGCCAAAGGCGGGAATACTTTTCACTAGAACTGGTTGTTCAAAGCCCCATCCAACCTAGCCTTGAACATTTCCAGGGATGGGGCACCATCAGCTTTTGTGGGCAATTTGTTTAAGTGCCTGAATAAAGAATTTCTTCCTACTGCATTTCAATTTGAAGGCAGTCCCCTTTGTTCTATCACTACATGTCCTTATCAAAAGTCTCTCTTCTATTCTTCTGCAGCCCTATTTAGGTGCTGGCAGGCCAAAAGACATCTTAACAGTTTACCAAATGCTGCTGCTATTGAAAATTATTTGTATATATTATTGGAAATTTTTAGTACATATATACTTTTTTTTCCAGTCCCTACGAGCTTGTAAAAGAGATTCTTATATGTCCCAGGGGCCCATTAATATTAAATTTCAGCACTTCAATTTGTCTTTAGATAATCATCACTTGGCACAGAGATAACTCTGACCTCCTCTGTACTAAAGTGCAATTGCTTATTGATGGCTTCTGTGATGAAAACTCCCAAAGGTTTCTCAAATCTGTTTCCAGGTTCATACACAGCTTTAATACCTACTAGAATTGAAATGTAATACATTACAACATTCTTGCAAATTAGTGTTATTTTCCCTTTTTACCCTTCAGTAAAGGAGCATTAATGTTTTGCACTAGCTACTGCCCTGGCAGTGAGACCTGTTAAACTCCCAAGTGATCAGCACTGGCCTCCCTCACCAATATGTACCAACAAGAACCCAAAGATAGTTCTGAGATACTTGTGTTTCCTGTCCATGCAGGCTTCTGTTTCACTGCTCACACCTCTAACGTGGATGACAGATAAGACAAATTGTGAAGGTAGCTTTGCTTTAACTCAGATTTTTGTCTTCAAGGAGCAGGAGAGACAGTATCAGTTTGTTTTGCATAAGCAAGGGTTTGCAGCACCCTTATTAAAACATTTTCAGGCATCACCTGCTAAAGCAAAGTCAGAGCTGTTGACCTGGTAGTACTGGAAGTCTCTGTCTTGCATTATCCAATTTACTAAACACTGTTCACCCAGAGGCAGGTCCCACACACAGCTGAATCTGAATAATCACTCAAAGAAATTCTTACAATAAAAATAATCCTTCTTTGTGTTTGCTATTCTGTGATTGACCCTGTGGTGATGCTCTTGCTCTGATCACCTGATATGTAGAAAACTTATGCTGAATGTTATATTTTGTTTGCTTGATGAGGAGAAAGTCCTGTTGCAGATTTAAATTTTAGAGGAAAAACTGGCCAGAGTTCAGAAAATACTCCTTTTCCATACATGATTTTTCTCAGGAATGGTAGTCTGAAGGCTATGGTATTACTGAAGCTCTCTGGAAACATCCTGTGGAGCTATGGATATGGGAAAATATTCTTAGTCCCTTTGCATTTAAATATAGTACTGCAAGTGAATAATACTAATATGATTTTTGCATAACTTCAGACCACGTTTTCTTGCAGTTCATTCCTTTATTTTTTTACTTTTATCTAAATTTTCAGGCTCTTATTTATATTGACCTAACTTTTTAATATGAATATTTTATTTTCACAGGTTCTGCAGAAACAAGGCCTTTTCATTTTCTAGATTTGTATTGCAGTAGGAATTAGCTTATTTGATTTCTTCTCTATACTTCCTAGTTAGAAAAATGTTTCCTTAGGCTGTGGTATGTGGCCTGCTGTACATATGTTGGGAGACTTTAAAAGGAAGGGGTTTTTTTTATATTTTTCTATTAAAACTTTTTTCCCTTTATTATTTGATTACATGCAAATATGCTTAGCTTTAATTTGAAATACTTCTTTTCCGAAAAAATATTTGAAGTTATCAAGTTAACTGAAGATATTTTGTGTGAAAATAAACCAAAACCAAGTTAATGAGGGAGATCATAAGTGTCTTAGCGGGAGCTGAGGTTGATTTAGATACTCAAGTTAAATATGAAACATTCCAAGTTGTTTGGGGCAAATTAAAAGACAAGATCAATGAGATAATGAGCTAAATGTTTTTCAGGAATGAGAGGAATTAATAATATTTCAAACCTCAGTAAGGTATTTTGGCTTTTCAGCAGCACAAAATCAGAGCTGAAATGGGACTTTGTGTCCTCTTTTTCTTCTTACCCCTGACAAGAGGAGTCTACTCTTGGCTGAGCTCCTCCATGGGTGATCAGAAGCATTTCCTCTAAGGGACCAATTTCCTTTGCCATCTCCCTACCCTGCAGAAATCTTTTGTGATATCAGGAATGATGTCAACAACCACACATATGATCAGTTTTTGCAGTTTCTGCATCCATCTTTAAAACTGTAGTTTTTTATGTGAACAGTGAGTTACAAATAGTTTCCCAGCCTCACCAAACATTGGGGGAAGTTTAATATCTTCTACAATTTCTGTGTGCTTACCCACATACTTGCTTGGGTGTGGTGAAAGTGAAGAAACTATCAAGAACAGTAAAAATGTTTTCATTCTCAGGAGAAATGAGCTAACACTGCAGGCTGGACAAGGATTTTACTGAGCTGCCTGATGTCTTTTCTGCCGTGCTATGCCATAAGGATCCCCTCAGTTTTTATCTGTACTATTTGTGCATTGTATCACCTTTGGTCTTCAAAAAGACACACACAAAAATTTTTGTAGTCCAAAATGGAGGCTCAGTTGAGTCAGTAGGGGTTCAGGCAGGCAGAAAAGAACATTTTCATGCACCACGTTGCTGGATCATCAGATTGGAAATCTCTACAGGAAAGAGATTTGTAAAGGTATGCTTCCTGAGGAAATGAAAAATATTTTATCTCAGCAGAATCTGCTTGTGTAATAAATCTTCTATAGCAATAGGTGCTTTAATGATGGCTATGCAATAAAAAATTTTTAAGTGTCCTAAACTGTGATTTGTCTAGGTTCATTTATACATATAGACAACAGATCTGACATAAATATATGGAATAAGGGCATTTTGTCTGTACAGATTAGAAAGATTAAACCATTTCAGATTCAGAAGAAAGATTCAGAATATAGTCCAGAAGGATTATTAGAGTAATTTAACATTTAGAGAGATCACAAGAAACATCTGTTCAGACAATAAGGAGAAGTTAAACGGATCAGTGTAATAAGATTTTTTTGAAGAACAATGTAGTCTGCAATTATTGGCACACATATACAAGGTAGTAATAAGAAGGCATCTTCATGCTTATGAAAACAATTTGAACAAACTGTACTGTCCTATCACATGTAAAGGTTGAACTTTTTTTAGGTTTCCTGTCATTAAAATGTCAGGAGCTTTTCTCATACCATTTGGATTTGTTCCTACCCATTATTCCCTTAATTCACTGCTCAGACTGTCATTGCTTTAAGTATTTGGTTTTCTGTACTGGCTGGTTGGTGTTTCCACCCATAGTCTTTTTCAATCACCTTGTCTTGCTAATGGTGTTTTGTTTTTTTCCTCAGACCTAGACCTACCTGCTGACATCTACACCCAGGCCCATATGTTCTTTCTGAAAGGTACATAGATAGATCTTTAAGTATTTTAACCTGTGCAGGAGAAAGGGCCTTTCCATTTGCAAATCTTCAATCTGCCTTTCTTCTGTATCTCTATAATTTTTAACCAAGCTGTTGTGACGGTTTTCCAGAACTCCTATAAATTTTTTCTTCTATATTGTTCTCATGCTACTTTTCTTGCACCTGCAAAGCTCCATTTTCTTGCTGTTGGCTTCTTCAGCAAAGTAAACACCTCTGATGTGAAACTCTCCCCTTTATTGCATTGCTTTTCCTACGTACTGCTTTTTGGAGTTTAGTTAATATTAGAAAAACTCAAAATTTCATGAGTAACGACATGGTAGTAACTTAAATAAGCAGTAAGGAGTACCTAATAATACCTAGTATGCAAGAGAACTTAACAGTCAATCATCTCATAGTGCTCATGATTGATGAAGCTTACTGTAACCCACACTAACATTACCATAGGCAGTGACCATCCAGTTGAGAGGATCACGTTGAAAACTGCACAGGAGTAGGGACATCTGTGGTAAGTCAACATCCTCATAACCTTCAGCTTTACCACCTGCTACGCTGGAAGGATGCATAGGGAAGAGGTTAATTACATCCATGTTTTTCTTGACTTGTCATTGGGAAGCTTACCCCTACACTTTCCTCTTGCATTGTTTTGTTTGCTATTTTTTTGTTTTCCCCAGAAGCTACTTTCACACTTAGAATTTATGTGTGTTATCAGAAATGATGCATCTGAATAAAGGAGGCTTGTGTAAGTCTGCCTAAGCATATTTTGTGCAACACACATACCATTTGTTTCATTCAGCTTTAGGGAAAACAGATAATTTAAGACTCTGGATTTACTTCATAGCAGGGAAACCTCCTCACAGTTACCCTGCACTTAATCAAGGACTATTCTTCAATGGGTGAGCAGAAAAAAAAAGCTAGGAATAGCTTTATTCTTGTTTTCCATATGGAGACTACAGTATCCTACATATATAGATACCAAGTCTTGTGTAAAGAACATTGCTAGAGCACTTCTCATGATTCAGCACTCTCAGCTCTTGCAAGCATCTAAGCAAACTCTAACTGATGATGCTGCCACTGGAACAGTTTGGGAGTCACACATCTATTCCCATCTGCACCTGGAAACATTGCAGACAGTGAACTGCAGATGAACAGTATTACAAAGTACCTCAACAATTCCAGCTTGAAATGAGGGACATCCACCTGCAAGTTATCTACAGATATTTTTCAAATTGATGCTGCTAATTGAATAATTGAAGAAATTGGACAAAAAAAAAAAGATGCTTCATAAAGGGTAGAAGATGCATGAATGCAGATTATGAATTCTTTTGCTAATGATTTTGTTAGTCCTAGTGACAGGATGAAAGTATTAACTGATTGGCTTATAAGACATTCAGCTACACTGTAGTATCTGGTGTGACACACCATGGAATTGCAAACGTGTTTAGTTTATGTGGCAAGCTGTTTGCAGTGGAGGAGGAGGAGGCTTCAAGGATAGCCTCTGAAAGGAGAGGCTGAGGGCTGCCCCATGCCATGGCTGCTCCATACAGCTGATTCCTTCAGCTCATCTCGTGGCATCTCCAGAAATGTCTATTTTTACAATAGTAAAAAAAATCTGTGTAATAAATTAGAGGAGGCAGCAAATTGGAGCAAAACAGCCCTTCAAACACTAAGGCCAGAGAAGAAGGAGGGGAAGGACGTGTTTTAGGGGCTGGGGCAAATATTCCCCTACATTGCACGGAGAAGACCATGATAAAGCAGGTTGTTCTCAAGCAGCCCATGGAGAAGCCCATACCTCAGAAGGTGGATATGACCTGGAGGAAGCTGAAGTCAGTGGAGAGCCCATATAGAAATTGCCTTGGTAGTGGTAGAAAAGTCAGGACTGAAGATAAGCTTGGAAAGAAGGTGAGATGAAGGCAGAAGTCCCCAGCTCCACTAAAAAACCTACTGCTTATGTCCTTGCTTCTCATCATCTTAATTTGTTTTTAATTGAAAATAAATAAAATAAATCTTCTCTAAGTTGAGCCTCTTTCCCTTGTGATGGTATTTGGTGAGTGATCTGTCAAGCAATGAGCTTTTTCCAACATATTTTCTCACTAGTCCTGTTGAAGAGGTTAGGGAAGAGTTTGATTGGATTGGGGTCTCAAAGAGCCAAAGTTAATTCCACCACAGCAATGCATCAAGAAAATGTATTTGCCCCTTATTGAAGAATGATTCCACATCAAGAAAGTAAAACTGTCAAGAACTCTGGTGCAAGGAAACCCCTCAATTACCAGTAAAGTACCAACAATCTAGCATACCATGAGCTAGAATTTTACAGATACTGGGTATTACTTGTGCCTTACAGAAAACACCTTTCTAGTCCTAAATGCAGTAGAAGTGGAAAGGTGACAGAGTGACAGTAATGATGAGGGTTGCCTTATGCTCAATGCTTTGTGGTTCTTTCATTTTTTCATCTAACATGAAAAATATGAAATGAACTGTGCAGAGATCCCTCAGAGGATTTCATTTACCACTCATGATTTGAATGGGAAAGTTGTCCATTCACTGTGATGCTCCTAAGAAGTGTATCATAATGCTTATGTTGACACTTCTCATCTTTTTCATGAAAAAAGAGAATGTGTATATCATTGTATGAAGAGGCAGGTGGCAAGCCAGTCCTGAATTGGTTCATAGAATCATAAAATCATAAAAGTAGGCTAGGTTGAAAGCACAGAATCATAGAATTGCAGAATGGTTTAGGTTGGAAGGAAGCTTAAAGATTGTCCAGTTCCAACGCTCCTGCAGAGTTACTTCCACTAGAACAGATTGTTTGAATCTCCATCCAGCCTGGCCTCAAACATTTCCAGGGTTGTGACACCCACCACAGCTTCTGTGGGCAACCTGCTCCCATGCCCCACAGCAAAAAATTTCATCCTTACATCTAATCCAAACCAGCTCTCTATTTAGAGGCATTACCTTTTGTCTCATCACTATGTGCCCTTGCAAAAATCCCTCTCCAATCCTCTTGCAGCCCCCTTTAGACACTGGCAGCTCCTGTAAGTTCTCTGGGCCTTCTCTTTTCTGGGCTAACAGCCCCAGCTCTTTCTTGACAGGAGGTACTCCCGCCCTCTTGTCATCTCTGTGGGCCTTACAGACACAGTAGTGCAGGAGAGCAAGAGCAGAGCAGAGCAGAATGCCCTCCCTCAACCTGCTGACCACACTGCTTTGATGGAGCCCAGGACACCCTTGGCTTTCTGGGCTGCAGGTCATGTTGAGCTTCTTGTCAACCAACACCCTCAAGTCTTGTCCTTAATGTTGTTCTCAGTATATTCTGCCATTGTATTTGTGCTCAGGATTACCTTAACTCACTTGGTAGGACTTTGCACTTGGTCTTCCATATATGCTGCCTCCCTTGCATGTTACCTGCCAAGTAGAGGATAGGCCACTGTGGCTGCAAGAGCCTTACACAAGGATAAGCTGGGATCTTTCAGAGATCCCTTCTGCAGGTGTGGTCACCCATAGTGACCACTCACTAGCTGCCTTATATCTAAAGGCAAATGTCTTCCAGCGTGTAATAACTATTACTCCTCTTAGTAGTGAGCAAGGCTTGGAAGCAGGACCTATGTCATGCAACACCATCTTACACTACAAAAGAAATATTCTAGTGTGATTAGGTAATTTATGCCTTGAAGTAGACTATCACATATGATTTACTGGATCTGAACATCCAGAAGTCTCTAACTTAAGTAATAGTAATCTTGAGAAGACGGTCTGAAAGAGATTTTTTATCTCTCTTAGAAATATCTATATAATAAATATCTCTGTATTAGAATACTGAAAAGTATTCTGGATTCTTTTACAAGAAGTTCAATAATTATTATATTCTTTCTAATCTAGAGAAAATTATGGTGGTTTCCAAACATATTGGCCTTTACTGGTCAACAAAGTTACGTATTATAAATCATGTCAGGCAAGACATTATTGTTTATTTATATTTTAGAGATTTTTGGAATAAGGGATAATATGAGAAAAAATTAAATAATCCTAGCCAACAATAATAATGTATTCTGTACCAGTTAAATGACTAGAAAAGTACTTAGTAGTCAAATATTGTAGGACCCATGTGTGCATATATATTGTAGAAGAAAGGAAACAAAACTACAAGCCTTTATGAGCACTACATTAAATAAGTGATTGCATAATTAAAAAAAAATCAAATTCAAGAAATATTGTCATATCAACGCATACCTATGTCTGTATACAAATGTATAGGGCAAG